>NW_027271345.1:0-81986 GCF_040938485.1 Diadema antillarum | reverse complement strand
ACCTGTCACCGCAGGCTTCGCTAGTTATGGGTCGATCCATGGACATCGGTGATAACATTGCTACAGAAAGCACAAGTCTATCAACAATGAAATTTAGAGAGCCATGCATTTTTTGCAGTAATTGAGGTCTTTTTTTTTTCCTAAATCCACCTCGAATTTCGAGTCGGATTTCTTAAAAACCAGATTGTGATTAACTGCTGATGGTCATATATATATATTGGCAACGGCCCATCGCAAACTTAGCTGTTTTGTCGCCCTCTCCTGGTGACTAACGCATAACCGTTCTAACCATGAAAGTGTTGTCAATTGGTTCGTTTGCCCATTCAAAGAATATGGTAAATAGCACATCAGCACTATGAAATTCTCCCAAAAAATTCTAATTTTTGTCTTCATTTACCAAAATAGACTATTCATATCTCGACGCCTTCAGCTAGTAAGCATAAAATTCTTCGAAAATACATTCATCAATATTTTGTCTTTCCTGGTCTTACCAGCGAGCACTATAAGAAAATATAAAATGTCAGCTGTCACTCATTAACAGCAAAAGCTTGTATTACCAGTGGCAGACAAAGAGTCAATATTTAATCATTAACTTTATCTCCTCAATTCCTCTTGTATCAGAGCCACAGTTTTGTTTTCTATATGATTATGTGTATTCTCCGTAATGCCTTTTTTTATTAGATGAAAAATCGAAAAACTTTTCATTTCTTTAAAGCATTTTTTCTATATTGCTTTTCCACAAAGGAGACCAATGCGAATAGATAATAATCATAATGGAAAATAGAATTTTAACATAATAATGTCTGAGCCACAGACATAAAAGCAACAGAAATTCCAGCGAAACTGTTAAAACTGAAAAATCTCCTATTTTGTTTTTTCTTCTTCTTCGTCAAGATCATCAGCTCCTTCTTCTTCTTCTTCTTCTTCTTCTTTTTCTTCTTCATTTCTGCTTCTTCTTTTTGTTTGTGGAAATCAAGAATTTTTGTAAATGCACTTTTTTTTAAATTGTCCTCTTATTATATCAGATCCCCCCCCCCCAAATCTTAAAGGGGCCCTGACATCCAAATGCATGTTGATTAGTGTTGATTTATGATATCCTCAACATCACTTTTGCGGTAAAGCAAATATCTGGAAACATTCCATCTATTTTTAACGATTTTTTCTTCTATTTTTCTTCAGATTAATTGGGAACGCCCATAAAAAATTCTTCCAAACCAATCAATATTAATGTTCTTGACATGACCTCATCTGTCAATCACTGCTAAAGTACTGAAATGTTTAACAAAAGACATTGGAATGCACCTTCCCCTCGACTCAGGATAACTTGCATGTTCCCTCGCCATGTCTTTTTGTTAGTCACATTAATATGACAGAAGCATGCAAGTTATGCTGAGTCGAGAGGAATGTCTTTTGTTAAACATTCCAGTACTTTAGCAATGATTGACAGATGATGTCATCTCAAGAATATTAATATTGATTGGTTTGGAAGGATTTCTTGTGGGCGTTCCCAAGTAATCTGAAGAAAAATAGAAGAAAAAATCGTTAAAAACATATGGAATGTTTCTAGATATTCGTTTCACCGCAAAAGTGAGGGCATCATAAATCAACACAAATCAACATGCATTTGGATTTCAGGGCCCCTTTAAAGATGGTAAGGTACTCGTGCCTATTTCTAAATATACAGATACTGACAGAAACGACAATCAGATATGAGCAATAACGATAAGTCAAACAATTTTTCAATGAAGTAATACCCCAATGGTGATATTCGAAGATTTTGTATGATAAACCTTTTAACCCTCTGTGTTCCACATTATATTACTTGCTCATAGGTTTGTCTGTGAAATTTTGTGCCCATTTGATTCTTAAATTGGCAACAAAAAAATGGTTGATCACAAAAGTATTGTAATGATGGCAACAACAATGATAATTACAACAACGACAACGGCAACAGCTCTATCTATTACAGTAAGCCCTACACATCATGATACTATCTATATTGTGCATCAGATACTTTGGAGTGCCTGTATTTCATTGAAATCTGAAAAGGGTTGAGACATCTAACAAGTCACTACGCAAACTTTCGAATAGCTGTTATAATTGTTGTTATATTTGTCTCTTGTGTTCAAAACGTCATGAGATTCCGGTCGCTCACTTTAAGAGTATGACTACCACAGGTTATCGCCGCCTTGGCTGTGACATCTGTGTGACGTCACAAATTTGTTGACGCTATTGCGGAGGCCGAGTATAAGTACGCTAAACTTATTTCCACCATTAGTCCACGTGACGGGCGAAAACACGACAGCCGAATAATGTATGAGCTACCTGCCAGTATTCTTTGTTGGTTAGATGGCTTACTGATTAGCAATCAGTGAAGACGTACCATGACCGAAGAACCTTAATACGTTCCCTAAACAGTGTTGTGCCGCTTTTGTTGTGGTTGTTGTTGTTTTGATCATTTCAGTCTCTCGGAACATTAAAGCCATGCAAGGATACAGCTACTGTGAAAACGTCAAGTGAACACGCTCGCGTCAAGAATAGTTACGTGTCACGATTACATCCTACCATTCCCTGCGTTGACGGAGATCATATCGCTGTAAAAAAGTACCTCAGAGGATGTTTTTTTATATAATATCTTCTCGCACGTCAAATTGTGGTGTTTGGGACAGAGAACAGACTCACTTTATAGAGTTGAAAGCTGTATCCATGCATGAATAAAAGGATATTCAACCATCGGGAAACCGTGTGACTTGAAAAAAAAAAAGGACGAACTGAAAACAGGAAAATAAAGGCGACTTGACAGCAAAGCATTCTGGTTTCTAATTTGATATCTGTTTACTTCTAATTTTGGTCACGTTTTTTTTTTTTTATCGAGTGATAACAAATGAATTATGACTTTAAACAACAACAACAACAAGATCCATAAATGTCAACATTCAAACGCCATGCAATAAATATCAGAGATTAAGAAACGAAAGGCGAGTAGCATACAGAGCATGTCTGTAACCGTACATTATCTTCTAAGGCAAGGCTACGGAGCTGTGACTATTGGTTAATTGTTATGTAGTTGGATACAAAATGAACATTAGATATATCTATTGATTTAGATGATAAGCCTATGTTATTAGAAAAATAGATGATTCATCTCACGGTTCTACAGAACTGAGCGATAGAAAATGTCATGTATATGTCATAATTATCACAAATTCGTATTAGCTTTTATGTAGTGCAATATTCAACTATATTAGGCATTTTCAAAAGACTTACACAGGCTACACACAACAACAAAAGCAACAACAAAAAACATGATTTGTGTACGAAACAAAATGCTACCCAGCGGCCATTGCTTCTTGTTTCATGAATTCAACTCACCGAAAACCATCAATATTACATGACGAAACAGGTGGCAGCTCCATTAGCTAAATGTACAATTGTGACTAAGACTCCTTCTGCAAATTATTTTTTTTTTATAAGTAGACTGAATGTATACAGGTTCTATCTTTGGTTTCTTTCGTAAAGGTTTTTGAATAGTAATTGTGTGTCCATCAAAACAAAATAATAAAGTGATGTTATTTCTGGCCATTGTATGTACAGAGAAATGGTTTTAGATTGGAATAGCTTTGTCCTTTTCAAAGACGAAATTCATACACTCCTAATTGGAATAATGCCGAAAACTCAAAGTGTGCGATTCTCCTGCGTAAACAAAGTCCCTGTATGGAATTCGTATTACGACTGTCCATCCCACTGAAATCTAGTCTCTCAAGAAATAATCATATCACATTTTATTAAAGTAGTTGCTTATTAGGAAAAGATATAGATATAGATATAGATATAGATATAGATATTGATATAGATATAGATATAGATATAGATATATAAATAGATATAGATATAGATATAGATATAGATATAGATATAGATATAGATATAGCCAGATATTGATATAGATATACACACAGATATAGATACAGATACAGATATAGATATAGATATAGATATAGATATAGATATAGATATAGATATAGATATAGATATAGATATATAAATAGATATAGATATAGATATAGATATAGATATAGATATAGATATAGATATAGCCAGATATTGATATAGATATACACACAGATATAGATACAGATACAGATATAGATATAGATATAGATATAGATATAGATATAGATGTAGATATAGATATAGATAGAGATATAGATGTAGATATAGATATAGATATAGATGTAGATGTCGATATACGTATAGATATAGATATAGATACATTATAGTTTTATCGATACAGATATATATTCATTTGCGTGGCGTACACAAAATAAAAGAGTGCAATTGTCTCCTGTGTTCCGTCATGCTTCATGGGGTATAAAATACCACAAGAGAGAACTTCTTGGTTTTTAAAATAAGTGGAGAAAGCAGCACAGTTTTCCCAAAATAAATATGTCTGTGTGTGTGCGTAAGTGTGTGTGTGTGTGATGTGTGTGTGTGCGTGTGTGCAATACATTTTATTGAAGTGTAGGATTGAGATGATGGGGGTAAGGGGTTGGTAAGTATAAGGAGGTCATCTCTTTCTCTGTGTGTATAGGTTTGTGTATAAATTTTAAGATGGTATGTTATCCTTTCAAATTAAGATTATTGAAAAACACAAAAAATATGTGTGTGCGTGTGCGCGCGCGTGTGTGTGCGTGTGTGTTTGTATGTGTGTGTTTATGGATGGTAGATAATGCGCCTAATTTGTAAACATGTGCGTTCATTTATTCAAGCATATGGCATAATGGGCCTGGTTGATACCGTTTGCTGACTATTGCTAGTCACCTGGGGCGAAGTCACACCACACCATCATGAAACTCGCGGAAGGCGGAATAGACTATAGAGATCATCGTACCTGATAAATGCTGTCTGAAATTCAAAAATGGATCAAGGGGGAATTATACATCTCTCTCTCTCTCTCTCTCTCTCTGTCTCGTATTAAACTTATAAAAATGCACGCTGTGCTATTCCTCAAGGTGATTATCGCTACGCCACACGATTATCTTAGCATGTTTAATATGTCATTACCATTTTGTCGGCGTATTTTGTATGGAATGTCTATGGAATTTTGAGAAGGTGGATATCAAAAGGATTAAAAGGAGGAAAATGCGCACCATGCAAACTCTCGTTGACTTTAATGAATAGATGTAGGTTTCGATTCATCCGGGTTGTGTGATGATATACAAATGATGCACAGGATAGAGTGCGTTAGTGGAGATGAAGCGTACTCGAGGGTATTTACAATTGTGAAACATGCACGAGGCGAAGCCGAGTGCATGTTGCACTACATTGTAAATACCCGAGAGTGAGCTTCATCTCCACTAACGCCACGAAATAATCCTGTGCATCATTTGTTTTATAAAATGGATCGAAAACTAACAGCATTTTTCACGTACCTTTGTGGGTCAATACCAGTCAGCTACATGTAGCACTCGCAAGATGTCCCAAGATGTTCGTCCCAAACATTTACGCACGTCGCACTCAGAAATCCCGCACAAAGTACTGTATACGTACGCCACACATGTTATGCACACAAGAAATAGTCTAGCAGCCAGAAAGGGTCCCCGTGCACCCCCCCCCCCTAAAACAAAATTCTACGATATGTTCGAAGATCGTCAGAACCTGTATTTTCCGAATCCGGTTGTCGCCAGCGGAAAAAAAGGTTGCGCGCGCGTCTTATTTGCATATTTCTAAGATGGCCGCCGCCCGTTGCTAGGAGACGGATTATTTTTGAATAACTTTAGTTAGGAATAACAAATTACCATAAAAATGGTATCATTTTGAAGAGAATTAAATTTCCTACAAGCTGATACCCCATTTGATGGGATAAATAGTTGTTGTCATGAAATATTAAGGAATGAATTATGTTTTTTAGCATTTTTCTAAAAAGATAGGGAATTTGGTTATAATGTTCTTTTCCATACATCTAATATGCATTTACAAATAACATTTGAAATTTCCTAAAATTATCCCCCAGTCATAGCTATTATCATGTGAAAACGGCTTTCCAATACACCAATTCCTTTAAAAGTTACACGACATTAAAGGGGATAAGGTTCAATAGGTTTTACAGCAATATTATTTTAAGGGTTATAATGTCTCCGCGCGCAATTGCGTAGGTTCTGTATCTGGGGTTTGTTGTAGATCACTGCTATCTATTGGTCAAATCTCATCGAAATCGGCGAAGAAAGAAAGAAAAATTACACTTTCTATTCCTATATGAAATAAAAATGTTTTTTTTTTCTATTCTGTGTTACCAAACTCAATCCATTCAGCTTCCCATATGAACAGTTTCTTGTCTTTTTGGATTCCCTCCAAAATCACAACTTATCTGATATTAAAAAGTTAAAGAAAAAAATTTGACGTGACAGTTTCCTCTTATTGGAAGATTAAAGTGAAAAAAAAAAGAAGAATCTTATGCTAAAAGCCCTAAGAAATAAAGAACTTGTTAAATGGCCTTTCAGAGTTTAAAATGAAACATGGCTATCTTACTTTTTTATAACAAAATGAAGGGAAGTATCTGTGTAGTTCATGTCGGCCCATACTGGGTTACTATTCTTCAGAAATGATCCCCGTGCACCCCCCCCCCCCCAAAAAAAAAATCTACAATGTGTTCGAAGATCGTCAGAACCTGTATTTTGCGAATCTGCTTGTCGCCAGCGGAAAAAGGGTTGCGCGTGCGTCTAATTTGCATACTTCTAAGATGGCCGCCGCCCGTTGCTAGGATACGGATTATTTTTGAATAACTTTAGTTAAGAATATCAAATTACCATAAAAATGGTATCATATTAAAGAGAATTAGATTTCCTACAAGTTGATACCCCGTTTTATGTAATAAATAGTTGTTGTTATGAAATACTAAGGAAGGATTTTTTTTTTACATTTTTCCCAAGAAATACAGATTTCAGTAATGTTTTTTCCATACATTTAATTTCTGTTTACAAAAAACATCGGAATTTTCCTTAAGTTAAACCCCATAAATAAGTATTATTATGTGAAAGCGGCTATTCAATACACCAATTCCTTTAAAAGTTACACGACATTAAAGGGAAAAGGTTCAATACGGTTATACAGAAATTTAAGGGTAATGTCGACGGCCGCACTTGCGTAACGCGTGTAATACTATAATAATCATTGCAAGTATGAGACCCTATCACTTCTTACATCCAAATTATTGATTAAATATCATTACATCTTGTGGAATATGAAAGCAAATTAAATCTTTTATTCGCTATCACCTTTGATCTACTCAGCTTCACTTTTAGTTTACGTCTTTTTTCATCAAATAGAATAAAGGCCTTACGAGAGGTGTAATTTCATGACGGCCGAAACGGGCTTACCTGGATAGGGGTTTCCAACATATCGATATTAATCAAACTTCTCTTCATCAACTCTCATTCTTCTGATCATCTTCACACACATACTCACACCTCCAATATCACACACAGGCATTCATGCACGGGAAATGAGCTCAGTCGTGAATTTCGTGAATTTATTCAATACGCCATTAATGCATTCATGGAACATCAAACTCGAATGCTTTATTTAGATGTCGAAATAAGAGTTACATGTATACCGCACAAGCGAAATATTTCTCACCATGCTCTAGCAGGAAATCAATTAATTTTTTTAAGATAAGATCGCACATACGTGTTCTCATTCTTTGGTGGTTCGCCTGATGGTTTTTAAACATATTGCTCACACGTTTATTATTGCCAAGAAACTAATAGATAGATTACAAATACCAAGGAATGGCATTGATAAAAACGAATAGTTGCAAGTCAAATCCAGTCGCTTTCAAATTCTGTTTTTTTTATAAAAAATGATTTCATGCACTTAACTTTATTACATGGGTTGATTTAAATGCAATACAACGTAAACTTGGTTGTTGAATCCGTTAGGAGTGACTAATAATCAATATTATACAAAAATGAGAGAGAGAGAGAAAAAAATGTTATGGTTAAGTAGACCATGGATCTATAAAACATGAGGGAAATGTCTGAGGGAACATTAACCATGCATGCGTGTATGTATATTTGTGTGCATGTATATACTATAACTATGTATATATAATATATCTATATCTATATATAAATATATAAATATATATATATATATATATATATATATATATATATATATATACAAATATATATATATATATATATATATATATATATCACGTTTATATTTATGCAGGTTTGTATACTTTTGTGTTGTGTGTGTTTGTGTTCAAGGATGTTTGTGTATGACTAATGTGTTAAACATTAGACATATTCAGAGTGTAAATGTTTAACCACAACGAATACAATATTTTCATGTTTTCCACAGAAATTAGACATCTATTATAATTAGATAAATTTGCTAAAATGATTTGAAGTGTATCTGCTATAGGCGCATCTGACGTGCAATCCACTTTATAGAGCGCATGTAAGTTCCGCTGGAATAACAACTCATGCATGAGTTAAATACACCATCCAATGTTTTCAGATATCCATGCCCTACTCGTCCGCCGGTCCTTTTTAGATAGAGTAACTATAAATGTGCATGATCGATACCCAAAAGATTATTGACATTGCACGTTAAACACTTTCACTAGGTTGCCATTGTCGCGAGTCTCGATATGCTAATACATGTATACTATCTACCACAAATCGATTCTTAGTCTACGAGTGACCGTGGTGATCTTATCATGGCTTATCACATCTTGAGGTCTATGGTGGTAATCGTGTTGATCGTAGAAGAATTATTGGACTGTTTGAAAAATTACTACGATCAACACAATGTCTTTGACTGACATCAAGATTTGATTATCTGATGATCAGCACGATTAGTCCGCGAGTAAGACCACGATTTCGGGCGAATCGAGAAAGTGGACCCAGCTTAGTGAATGCCACGAGAGTGGTAACGTACCATAAGGATAATCAACACGACAGTTTCAATACCGTACATATCAATATTTACATATCTTCCAAGATTACTTCACCTATGTAATCTAGATTCTTTTGTATGCCTCCGCCAAGAAGTGGTGCCGGAGGCATTATGTTTTCGGGTTGTCCGTCCTTCCGTCCGTCCTTCTCTCCGTCCGTAATGAATTTTGTGGACAGCGTAACAAAAAAAAAAAAAAAAAAAAAAAAAAACCCTGAAATTTGGCATGTATGTGTATTGGGGGTGAAATTCTGCCTATCAACTTTTGGGTGCACATGCTCAAGGTCAAAAGTCAAAAGGTCGAGGTCAAATGCTTAAAATTTCACTATTTCCCTTATATCTCTGCAATGCCTAAAGATATTTTCTTGAAACTTAGTGTATACAGGTATTACCCAATTAAAATTCATTGGTAAAAGTTTGGGGTCATAAGGTTAAGGTCAAATGTGAAAAGGTCAAGTGAAAATGTTAAAATTTTACTTTTTTTCTCTGTATCTTGGATATTGTTCAAGGTATCTTCATGTCAGGTCAGGATGATCTGCTACTGGTACCCTGTAGCCCAGTACAACCTGTTTCAGGGTCGGATTGTCGGCGACTAAACCGGCAAACCCACCAGTCTCCAACTGGAGAATGGTGAGGAGGGTGACCCTGGTGGAACTAAAAACAAGATCTATCTTAAGGGCATCGACTCTGGAGAGTCAACGATGGCCATCCAGCAATGCAGAAGGACCCGGCCACCCACTGCATTTTCTTGGCCACGATAGTTCTTATGAGAGTTCGTAAACATTGTGGAAAACCGGCATCTGATGGTGGGACCCGCAGGCCAGATGATGCGTCAATGGCTACTGGGGAAGAGGAGCGTGTTGCACCGACTAGGCACAGCTGTAAGGACGCAGAATATACTGCCGATAATCCTGTGCATGAAAGGAGCAGCACAAACCTGAGAAAACCTAGAATTATAGGGACATGGAATGTTCAAGGAATGAATGCTGACAAGATGGAGATCATCATAACCCGAATGGGAGAACAAAATATCAGTGTGCTTGGTATTTCAGAGACTTGGTGGCTCAACCAAGGTCGTTTCACTACCGAAGATGGCTACACAGTTGTGTATTCAGGCAAAGACGGCGGAAAGAGGGAACACGGAGTAGGCTTCATCCTGGACAAAAACTCGGCTAAGTCTTTCTTGGGTTTCAACCCAATAAGCAAAAGAATTATTACTCTCAGACTGGAAGGTCACCCATTTAACATCTCCGTCATCCAGGTCTATGCGCCAACATCTACTGCATCTGATGAAGCCATGGAAGACTTATGATCAGCTCCAAGATACTCTTGACAAGATTCCGAACAAAGATGTTCTTGTGATAATGGGAGACTGGAATGCAAAAATTGGCAAATCAGTGACCAAGTCTAAGATCGTCGGAAAATATGGATTGGGAGAAAGAAATGAACGTGGAGATAGTTTGGAAGATTTCTGCCAAGCTAATGACCTGATTGTTGGAAACACTTTCTTCCAGCAGCACCCCCGAAGACTATGGACATGGAAGAGCCCCGGGGACAATGTAAGAAACCGGATTGACTATATTCTCGTTAAAAGAAGATGGCGCTCTTCACTGCTCAGTGTTCGGACAAGACCAGGTACAGACTGTGGGAGTGACCACCAGCTTCTGGTTGCACAGCTGAAACTAAAGCTCAAAGTAAAGAAGAAAGAGACACCACCATTAAGGTTTGATGTAGACAACATACCGGAACAGTACACTGTTAGTGTGAGCAATAGATTTCAGGCACTTCTTCAGATTGATGATGAAGAGCTGTCTCCCAATGAACTGTGGGAAGGAATGAAAGAAGCAGTGTTAAGCACAGTTAAGGAGGTCATCCCAAAGAAGAAGAAGAAGAGGCAACCATGGTTATCCAGAACAACATTAGAACTGACTTGCTGACAAGAGACAGGATGCGAGGAAGAGAGGGGATATGGCTGAGTGGCGAAGACAACACAAAGAAGTGTCAAAAGCAGTTAGAGCTGATCAACGTGCCTTCGTTGAGAGAAAATGTGAGGAGATAGAAAGAGCAGGGAGTGATTCTAAGAGGGTGTATGCTCTGGTCAAAGAAAATGACTCAAAAACCATCAGCAAGGTCAGATGTCATCAATGACAGAAATTGTACCACCTTAACAGAGAGCACAGACATAAAGAACAGATGGGCCTAGTACTGCAAGGAGCTCTACGAGCAGAAGACCCAGGCAGACTCTGCCAACAGCAACCTAGGGGAACAAGAGTTAGAACCACCCCCGTTATTGGAGGAAGTGCGCCAAGCAATGAGAGAAATTAGGAACGGGAAATCACCAGGCTGGGATGATATCCCAGGCGAGTTATGGAAAGCCTCTGGTGAGGAAGGCATAAACATCACGTGGAAACTATGTGACACAATCTGGAGGAATGTAGAATGGCCCGAGGACTGGGGAAGAGCGGTCTTTATCCCGATACCTAAAAAAGGAAATGTAAAGGAGTGCTCAAACCATCGCACCATTAGTTTGATAAGCCATGCCAGCAAAATACTACTCAAGATCATCAACAACAGAATGAAACGGCAGATGGAAAATGAGATATCTGAAGAGCAGGCTGGTTTTAGAGCAGGAAGAGGCACGAGAGACCATATCATCAACATCAGAAACATCATTGAGAATTGCCGAGGACACTCTGTACCACTCTACCTGTGCTTTATAGATTACAGCAAAGCCTTTGATTGTGTCTGTCATGCAAAATTATGGAACACTATGAGAGAAATGGGTTTTCCTAGCCATATAGTGAAGCTCATTAGCAAGCTATATAAAGATCAAGAGTCTACAGTACGAACAAGCAGAGGTGACACAGAATGGTTCAAGATTGGTAGAGGTGTCAGACAGGGATGCATACTATCGCCCCAGCTTTTCAACATCTATGCTGAACGGATTATGAGAGATGCCCTGGGAGATTTCCTTGGTGGAGTGACAATAGGTGGCCAACGGGTAACAAATCTCAGGTATGCGGATGACACCACCCTGGTTTGTAACAACAGAAGAGAATTGATGGATCTACTCAGAGCAGTAAAAATAGCAAGTGAAGAGAGGGGGCTAATGCTGCATACTAGAAAGACTAAGATCATGGTTGTAGATGGAGAACGGAGTTTCGCAGATGGTGTCTTTTCTCTAGATGGTGATGCCATTGAAGAGGTGGAAAGCTTCGAGTTCCTGGGTTCCATCATAAACACCAAAGGGGACTGCTCACAGGAGATTAAACGAAGACTAGCAATGGCCCGGAATATGGTACAAAGTATGACAAAGCTCTGGAAAAGTAAACTCCCTTCCTCCCTCAAGGTCCGGCTACTAAGATCTACAGCCTTTGCCGTGGCATCATATGGCTCAGAATCCTGGACAATGAAGTCAGCAGACAAGAAGAGACTGGATTCGTTTGAGATGTGGTGCTATCGTAGGATACTGAGGATACCATGGAAAGAAAGAAGAACAAATACATGGGTGCTAGAGGAGCTTGGAGTGGAAAAGAAACTACGGGCTGATATTGTGGCCAGAAAATTGACATATTTTGGCCATGCTACCAGACATCACTGCCTGCAGAAAACAATCATCCAGGGAATGGTTGAGGGAAAACGTAAAAGAGGAAGACCCGCAGCAAGCTGGCTTGATGACATCAAACAGGTGACTGGAGCAAGCATTACAGAGGCTACCAGAGCTGCCGCTGACCGCAGACAATGGCGTTCTCTCATCCGAACCACACCTGCATATTTGTATGCTACGTGACTAGAGAGAGAGATCTTCATGGAACATAGTATATATTATGCATGTACTGACTGGAAGTGATTATCTCGGGAATTTGGGGTTCATGGGGTCAAAGGTCAAGGGCAACACTTCAAAATTTTACTATTTCCCTCATATTTATGCAATGCCAGCAGGACTTAAACTTGGTGTATGCATGTATAACCCAAAATAGAGATTCTCTGGCAATTTCTTCTTTTTTTTTGCCAAAAAGGTCAAAGATCAAGGATCAAGAGAAAGTGCTGAACTTGCTTCTTCCTCCATGTCTCGGAAGTGGCTCATGGTATCTTGAAACTTAGTACATATTTATGCATGTTCTGCCTGACAGTGATTCTCTTATGAATTTTAGGGTCAAAGGCCAGATGAAAATGGTAACAATTTTCTACTCAATACAAAAATTGCACTTTTTCTCCATACCTTGAAAATTACTTAATGCATAAACTTATGAAAGGGCCAAAGTCAAGTTAAAGTCCTAAAATTCCCAAATACATGCTCTCCTATTCATCCAATTAGACCTAGGTCAAGGAAGGTGACCATTTTGAATTTTGAATGGAAACAATGTCATTATCGTTTTCAAATTCCCAGTAACAGGGCATTTAATCTTGTTGCTTTCGCGTGGCCTTTCTTTCTATGATATACAAGAAGTAAATTTGTTATTGCTTTCAGCAATAACAAATTGGGGCCCGTTTATCTATATCATGACGAACCTCCGGAATAACGAACCTTTGGGGGAAAAAATGAACCTTCGGAATAATAAACTATAACTACTATTGTTATATTGTACAAGCTTTAACGCCGACATCTATTAACCTACTATATTACTACTTTCACTCTTTGAAAGGAAACACGCCAACAACCAACGACACAACAGGAATGGAAACAATGGCATTATCGTTTTCAAATTCCCAGTAACAGGGCATTTAATCTTGTTGCTTTCGCGTGGCCTTTCTTTCTATAATATACAAGAAGTAAATGTGTTATTGCTTTCAGCAATAACTAATTTGGGCCCGGTTATCTATATCATGACGAATCTCCGGAATAATGAACCTTTGGGGGAAAAAATGAACCTTCGGAATAATAAACTGTGACCAATATTGTTATATTGTACAAGCTTTAACGCCGACATCTATTAACCTACTACTACTTTCACTCTTTGAAAGGAAACACGCCAACAACCAACGACACAACAGGAATGGAAACAATGTCATTATTGTTTTCAAATTCCCAGTAACAGAGCATTAATCTTGTTACTTTCGCGTGGCCATTCTTTCTATAATATACAATAAGTAAATTTGTTATTGCTTTCAGCCGGCAGCATAGCTTTCGATGGTTTGTGATATCATTAGAATTAAAACATTGAGCTCTCCATAGCTGACAATTGTAAAGTAGTAGCCCGCCAAAGTTGGATTACCTTTTTTTGATACGCACTGTATAACCTGAAAAAAAAAACAGATTTATTGGGTTTTTATCAATTGTACATTATAGCCACTCAAATAATGATGTATTGTTTGAGTTAGTCTTCGTACACCACTTAATTACCAACTGCTAATAGTAGTCGTAATCTTCGTTGTAATATTAAACTAGAAATGTCGCTATGACGACTGGTATGCCTCCGCCATAATGCATGATTCTCCTAATAGGTCTATAGTACATGTGGACAATGTGTGATTACATTTTCACAAAATTGGCAAAATATTATAATGGCATGTTTGTCACAAATGTGTTGAATGGTCACCTTCCTTGACCTAGGTTTAATTGGATGAATAGGAGAGCATGTATTTCACTTGATCTTTGACCTTTGACCTATCGTAGATTTTTTTTTTTGGGGGGGGGGATGCACGGGGACCATTTCTGAAGAATTTATGATGTAACCCAGTATGGGCCGACATGAACTACACAGATACTTCCCTTCATTTTGTTATAAAAAAATAAGATAGCCATGTTTCATTTTAAACTCTGAAAGGTCATTTAACAAGTTCTTTATTTCTTAGCGCTTTTAGCATAAGATTCTTCTTTTTTTTCACTTTAATCTTACAATAAGAGGAAACTGTCACGTAATTTTTTTTCTTTAACTTTTTAATATCAGATAAGTTGTGATTAATTTCACGTTCTTGGAGGGAATCCAAAAAGACAAGAAACTGTTCATATGGGAAGCTGAATGGATTGAGTTTGGTAACACAGAATAGAAAAAAAAAACATTTTTATTTCATATAAGGAATAGAAAGTGTAATTTTTCTTTCTTTCTTCGCCGATTTCGATGAGATTTGATCAATAGATAGCAGTGATCTACAACAAACCCCACATACAGAACCTACGCAATTGCGCGCGGAGACATTGTAACCCTTCAATATTGCTGTAAAACCTATTGAACCATATCCCCTTTAATGTCGTGTAACTTTTAAAGGAATTGATGTATTGGAAAGCCGTTTTCACATGATAATAGCTATGTTTTGGGGATAATTATAGGAAAATTCAAATGTTATTTGTAAATGCATATTAAATGTATGGAAAAGAACATTATAACCAAATTCCCTATCTTTTTAGAAAAATGCTAAAAAACACAATTCCTTCCTTAATATTTCATGACAACATCTATCTATCCCATCAAATGGGGTATCAGCTTGTAGGAAATTTAATTCTCTTCAAAATGATACCATTTTTATGGTAATTTGTTATTCCTAACTAAAGTTATTCAAAAATAATCCGTCTCCTAGCAACGGGCGGCGCCCATCTTAGAAATATGCAAATTAGACGCGCGCGCAACCTTTTTTTCCGCTGGCGACAACCGGATTCGGAAAATACAGGTTCTGACGATCTCCGAACATATCGTAGAATTTTGTTTTAAGGGGGGTGCACGGGGACCCTTTCTGGCTGCTAGACTAAAAGGCCGGCCGGCAGCCCGAACTAGAAGTTGTTTCCAGGATTGGCAGCGCGTATAGTAGCGCGCGACGCACTTGTAACAACTGATTGAGTGCACAATGCTAGTGTAAACATTGTGACGTCAGGCCGTGTAAATATTAGTGAGAAATTAATACACGCACACGTGACTCATTTCATTGCTTCCAATTGGCTACATTCTTGAACCCATTTTATAATAACATTTAATCGAATCTGTCAGACTGCATGGACTCGTGAAAATCGCGGAGAGAGCAGTTTCGTGACCACTTCTTCAGCTATGTCTGGCTTGGTGCATGGGAAGAATTCACCCGTGGTGGGTGAATGGGAGATATGTTACTACCTTAATAATTAATATAACAATACTATTTTCTATTCGTTTAAACAATAAATGCCGTAACATTGTCCATTGATCCATCACTAGTGATCACAGGTGAATGTTAAGCAGCCAGACAATGCTGAAAGTGACTCGGACGTGTCACGAAACCATTCTCTCCGTGATTTTCACAAGTGTAAGACCAGTCATACAGATTTAGTGAATAGAATAAATTTGAACAGACAAAAACGAAAACAAAAGACAAAAACAGAAAACCCTATATTTTTTTTCTCTACATTCGACATGGACAATCAAAGCGTTGAATATCGAAATTGTCCAAAAGTCACCATTTTCAGTGATCTTGTAAAATGTGGGTGGCAATAATATCATCAAGCACAAAAAAAGTACAAAAATGTCAGTTGTTAATAATATAGCAACCGTGTACGGTTATTAACCCATTAAAAGTTATCAGTATTATTGTTTATTCTTGCCCTTCATTATTCGATGCAAAAGACAAAACTGATTACATTTGATGCAATGATGTGTACAGGTCAGTGGTAGACTACTGTGCAGTAATAACTATATGACCTCCTCCATTTCGTGCCTAATAGTGTGGTTGCTATACAGATATCATTGTTTCATGATACCATGAACAACCTGGAAATGTCCCTTTTTAATTATCCTGTGTCTCATTTCAATGAAAATTAGACCATTCTTAAAGGCTGATGAATGCGAAATAATAATGTTTGTGAATTGAGAGAGTGTAGCAATAGTAGTCGAATACATCAGTGATGTTTAAGGAAAATTTGACAATGTTACAGACGTTAGGAATTTTTCAAGTCTCGATGAAGCCTTCGCTGGAGAAGAAGACTACAACAATAATTCTGCATTCACTCAATCTACATGGAGGAAATTAGGGTTTGATTTCACTTATCAACTCGAAAGTGGATGACGTGATAATGCGCTTGCAGAGGGCCCAAGAGATATGATAATGCACAGTGCGACAAGAAAGAGCGTCCCCTAGTGGCCAAAATCAGAGAGGCTATAGCTCTGACTAGGCCATGGGGA
The DNA here is from genome assembly GCF_040938485.1 of Diadema antillarum. Taxonomy (NCBI): domain Eukaryota; kingdom Metazoa; phylum Echinodermata; class Echinoidea; order Diadematoida; family Diadematidae; genus Diadema; species Diadema antillarum. Next base: position 64,938 of record NW_027271345.1, on the reverse strand, counting down.
CGTAACCATACTACAAACATTGACACTGCATCCTGGATGGGCGTAGAAGTTTAACTCTGCTTTGTTTTCAACTCATCGCCAAGATCGCGATGTATCATGATAGACCCAGATGTCCACTCCAAATACTCATCTGTTAGTTACTTTCTGTAGTCCTGTTTCGCATTTAATTAGGCCTGTGTTAATGTGAAATTGTTGGCTTTGTTGTGTAACATGTATAATGGCACCCAGATTAACCAGCGTCACAGTAGGTATAAAATGTGATGAAAGGTGTGCTTGGTAACTAACCATGTTAACCACTGTTATTAGACCTAAGTAACCAAACAAGTCCGCGCAGGATGGTGGGATGAAATCCCCCCCCCCCCCCCACCATCTTCGTTATAAGAAAAAAAAAGAGAAAGAATATAGTTTTGTGGGGGGGGGGCAGAAATCAATATCATTCATGATATTCACAACGAATATCTCTATCACCTTGTTCTTTCTCGTGTCACTTTTTTCCACTCTCTCGACATACTTTTGACGAGATCGCTGTCTCTGCCGAACGTTTTTGTCTGTTCTGTTCTGTTATTTTACTGTTATGTTAGTTTTCTCTCATTTTCTCTCGTCTCATAGTCAACTCTCCGTTGTACTGTTACTCCTATTTCAGTCCCGTTTCATGTTTATTTGTGTGTATATCTGCCTGTTTTTGTCGATCTCTCTTTCTAGTGGGCTTCCAGACTTTTTCTTTGCTCTCAACCAATGTTTTTCTTCTGAGGGGCTGATATCCTACAAGCTTTGTCTTTTAGTAGGTTCCTCAATTTTTCGAATTTTGCATACTGTTTACTTGCTTCCAATCACTTGAGTTTTAAGATAGTGTATAATTATCGTAAGGTGTTACAATCATTGTACATTCTTTTCATCCTACATAGTTTTATACGCACGTTATTTTCTGTTACCCAAAAAAGCGATGTCTATGATATGTTCTTGTCGAAAAATGAAATAAAACATTGAATTGAATTGAATTGAAATGAATTGAAGTGAATTGAAACGAAAATTTGCAAATGTCCTAATGTCCAACATATTTATGAATCATAGAACGATGATCGTCGTGAAAAGCTGTGACGTAAAATGATAGTCGACCAAAATTCCGTCCGTACCTTTCCCAGCCGAGACCGTATACTTATTCCTACAGCGATACTTCTTTTTTTCCCCATCAAGGTCGATCTAATAAACTGAGCCATTGCATCCAACCGTGATTTTCTCCACGCAACTCCACATCGACGTAGCCCCGAGGTTGACTAAAGGGCTTTTTACACTTGTAAATTTTTGATTAGCCCCGGACCAACGGTGGGGCTAAGGGGGGGGGGGGCCTTAGCCCCACCGTTGGTACGGGACTATCCTTAGCCCACTTTCTGTTTACACTCGTTTTTGCCAAAGTGGGCTAGCCCCACCGATAGTACGGTACTATCTGGCCCTGCAAAATAGCAGGGGTTAGCACCGCAATTGCGGTGCTAGCACCGCAATTGCGGTGCCAAGCAAGTGAGTGTAAACAGAACGAAAAAATAATCCTGGGCTAAGCGACGGAGACGAAGTCTGACCCTCACTGACCAATCAGAAACGAGGTAATCAAGTGCTGCCGGTGCGTGCGTGTACGTGTACAGTACACAGCGTAATTATGAATATTCATGTGGTTTGGAAAGTCCGGGGCTAAGAAATACGAGTGTAAAAAGGTCAGTTTTCTCCTTAGCCCCGGACAAGAGATAGTACGGGACTAATTGGGGGTGAAAAAATTGGTACGGGACTAACGATAGTCCTGGGTCAGAGAAAGTCCGGGGTTAAGAAACACAAGTGTAAAAAGCCCTTATCTTCACTCACCGCCGGTACCTTCCCCACGTGCAGCTATAATGTGGCATCCACTGCGTGCAGGTTGGTATAGAGTTCGAAAATAGCGCGCCGTGGGAGGTTGCGGAAAACGCATCTGAGCTGTAACATTACAGAGCTATATCAGGCGATAGCGTCGTTAGGAATCAGTATTACATCCATTCTCGTGGCTTGCATTACGATCATTTCTCATAGGTGTTGGCCACATCATATTATCATCATAACTGGTATTACGTCAAGACGTATATCGTAGGGCCTACGTGGCCACACGACAACAAGCAAATGCTTAAAGAAGTAAAATATCTTGAGTCATTTGCATTTTACATGTCTCCTGCAAAGCATACTTGGCACAGTGCTGCAGTTTAATAAGATACTTTATTTGTCAACAGAAACTCTTCGTTGTGAATCCTGACCGATGTATTCATCCTTAGACAAGTTGATTCACCTTTAGGTCCAATTTGACCAGGTGTATAAATGGGTACCAGGCAAGTATGCTCATAAGAGTATGCTTGTATGAAGAGACCATTTTAAAGAGTACCACCAACAAAGAAATGGCTACCCCCTCTTCATTTGGCTCAGTCTGTAGCGCGTCAAACTCCCAATCCAAATAACCTATGTGCGATTCCTTAGTCTAGTTGAGCAATGTTGTGCGTCAGTTTACCGGCTCCTCTAGTAAGAGACAAACACACTTTGTCCCTCGGATAGGACAGAATGGAGGTCCCGTGTGTGAGAGAGTCACATCTCATGCACGTAAAAGATCCCGCTCAATTCATTCATCGCAAAGAGCAGGGTGCTCGCCTCACATCCAACTGGACCCCATAGGAAGACAAGCTTAGTGCAGTTGAATACGGGCTATCCAGTCATCTTTTCAGATGGAGAATGAAACAAACTAACCGTGAGCTTAAAGAAAAAAATCAAGACATTGTTATCATGATTATCAAATTTGGGTGGAAATGAAGCAACTGGGGAGAGGGCACAAGTAATTATTATTTTTTTTTTTTGTATTTCTGGATCTTATTGATCAGAACAAAAACATTGTCTTTTTTCATAAATCATACGACATACACATTTTTGACATCACAAAACAAACATTTTGATAGCATTCAATGATAGCAAAATTACCAGGCGTCTTATCCTATTTTTTTTTTTTACTATACTCTGTAACACACGTTAACACCAATAACTTTAGAATCGTATACACAGAAAACATGGTTACATTTTATATCGCAGCGACCGACGGACTATTTATAGGAACGGCCCGGGGTCGTTTTCCTGATGGAGAGAGAGAGAGAGAGAGAGAGGGAGAGAGAGAGAGAGAGAGAGAGAGAGAGAGAGAGCATACCCACTAAGCCACATCAGTATCAGCTCTTTCACCATATCGCCAAATCCGTCATCAGTATCATCATCGTCATTATTTTCAGCATCATCCTGTGGTATAAAACTTTGAACATCCAAATCAGGTCATGACCCAGTGATATCATCCTTGTTCGCATCATTCAACTTTCAACAGGTGTATCAGTGTAGTTGTTTGACGCCCACAGAAAGTCAACAGTGATTTAATGACGCGGAGGTGTGACAATTAACCACACCGATTTGAAATGGAGTTGTTGAAAATAGCAAACAAACAGCCAAAAATCACTTAAATTGATCTGCTCCCCACTGCAGCTGCCTATCAATATCTTTCAGTTTGCTTTGTTTTCCTTATGAAACCTTATTTCTCTGCTACCAGAGAAAGTCTATGTCTATGTTCCCGTCGAAAAATGAAATAATATTTGAATCGGAATTTGATTATGTAGCATAGCCAGCTCTCCGCTGATTTTCCATTTCCTTGACTGCAACGGATTGCATAACCATTATTCAAAAAAAAAGTATTACTGAATATATCAAAGAGACTTATCTCTACTTCTATAAGACAAAACTATAACAAGACGAAATAAAAAACACGACATGTCCAGAATTACAAGTTCTTGTGAAGGAAGGCACTATCAGGCAACTCTGTACACATCGATGACTCTATATCTTTTGTAGATATGAAGATAGCGACAAGAGGGACCATATACCAAGTATTGCTTGATATTCAATGTTTAAGGCTGAGCACATACGTGTGCACACTGCACGTTTATACTCATTGATGAGTAGACAGTGGCTTCCGACAGTTACTTAAGGAATAGTTATCTCGGTTGTCAGAAATAATGTAAATGAAAAAATGCAAAAAATCAACTTCTAGCGCATCAAAAACATCACGATTTGTGGTGTAATTTTTGCATGCTGAGGACAGGAGGTACAACATTCCTCAGTTTATTATGATGAAGAAACCCGAAAACTCATCCCGAATTCTCACCCTTTTGTAATGTATGTATGTATGTATGTATGTATGTATGTATGTATGTGTGTGTGTGTTTGTGTGTGTACATTATTTCGCTATAACCAACTGGCATACTTAGATAAAATGAAATAAGAGAGAGAGAGAGAGAGAGAAAGAAAGACAGAGACAGAGACAGATAGACAGGCTTCCACGATATTTCGTTGTCGAAGTCTGCCGAAATAAATACCGAATCAATCATTTCACTAGGCGATACCAGCGTAGATACGAAATCTTTTGTCCGGAATTGGGTCCCGAAGGCTAAGATTGTAAAATTTGATATGTGATGTAAAGTTTACTGAGAGGATAGGTTGTTTGGTCCTTCTTATATCCTTGTACTTCATTTAAGCATCCGGACGTGACGTAAGATGACGTAATAAAAACGTAAGAGAGGGGTGATTTAAGGTACGAGGAGAGCTCGTCTAGTACCTCCTTGATTTATAAACTCACGGACAACGTGCGGCCGTTCATTCATTTGCGGGAACCGAAAGAGACCGATAGTGTAAAATTGACATGAAGGCGAGTGGGTGGTCCACCGCGATAACCTCTGAAAATAATGTACTGTGTATTTTCTAAAAAATCAGAATGGCTGCATAGACGAACACATTCATGAATAATTTAAAACTTCGAAATGAATTTTCGCATTGTCGAAGCCCTCAAGACGTCACACCTTTAAATTTGAAATACTTTATGTATGTAAACACATACACACACACACACACACACATACACACACATATATATATATATATATATATATATATGTATATATATATATATATATATATATATATATATATATATATATATATGATTGAACTGGCAAGCAAACAAATCATACCGTATGCAGTGTTTTACGTGACCAGCTATTCATTTATAATGGCTATGAGGTTCCGGAAAAAAAAAATGATAAGAGGGGGCGTTTGGTGTACGAAATCACCCAAATCACCTGGTCCTTGACCTCACTATAATACTGATTTGACACCGGTGTCAATGTCTCCCACAAAGCTAGCCCACTATCGCCAAATCACACCCCACTACTACCAATCAATTACTAAAAAATGTCCACCGCGTGTGTGGCTGCTGCTTATGGGTGGGTGACGCATGATTATAGCGAGCAGTTGTCCGGTGACGGGTCGGGCCCTTACCTCCCCAGGGAGCCGAGTCATTCTGCCAACCTCGCCCACTATACCACGTGACAGATTACCAAGATCATTCAATGTCGGCAGCTGTGGATGACAAATCCAGTTTGCCGGCATCACCTTGGTAACGCCGTGGCAACGAGCTGGAAATGGCACCCTGCTCCCTGTCGATCATTTTCTCTGACGGATGTCCAATCTGCAGTAACCATGGTGACCGATTTTGATATGTCAGACAGTGAAGATCCTTTCTGAGCCTAAATAGCCACATTTTACCCGATAAAGCCTCTCGACCCCTCCTCCCCCGAAACCTAAAGCTAGTCCAATTTCTTCGGGTCTTGTACCGTATAAAGATTCTGACCGTGGTTGTCCCGACGAGTAGACCGTCACAGGCAAGCACGTCCATCTGTCATTCCTAGAAGTCGGAAGGATAATCCACGCACAAGTTCTGTCCAAATGGTGACATGGCCTGAATATGATGTTGGCTGTGGAGAAGCGACTCGCACCGTGCCATCATCACCGGACACTCTGTCCTCATTCCCACAGCTCTCCACAAGCATTACACAGTCCTTTGGGTCATGGCTGATTCTTGTGCCATCTAAAGTCTCTACCAGATCCCTCCCCTATATCCCATTCTCGCATAGTCTGTCAGACGCGGGTTTGACACATCCTTCCAAACACACAGATAATCCGCATCCCTTCTTATGTTTCCCATCATCCTCCACCATCTCCTTCTCCGACTCAAGTTTCCAGCGTTTGACACCCCTCATCCAATCTCCAAGTCCCCTACCGGCGTTTGACACCATCCCCTCCACCCCCTCCTCCCCCCCCCCCCTCCCCATCTCATCTCCATCCTCATTTTATCCACCAACAAGCGTTCGACACAATCTTTCAAGGTAAAGAAGATCCCTGACCGTCTTGATACCTTCATTGGTACAGCGTGTTACACTATTGGTCTGCCACGTACCGAGCTCACCGGGGATTTCTTGTTGGACTGAATTTGACCACCATTGACCAGTCACATTGCATGTTCTTCGAAACTTCTCTCTCTCTCTCTCTCTCTCTCTCTCTCTCTCTCTCTCTCTCTCTCTCTCCTTTCCGCTTCTCTTCTCGTCCTCTTCCCATATTACATTCCCAAATTTTGATTTTTTTTCTCTCTCTCTTTTCCCTCTGTATCTTTCTCTCTCTCCTCCTCCTCCTCATCCCTCCTCGTCGTCATCAACCCATTCTACAGTCCCATTCAATGATAATGTGATAAGATTAACTTTAACGGGAATATAGTACTGGACTTTAACTGTGATAGGCGAAGCATAATATAAACAAAACAAGTCTTGCTTCCCTTGTCAGGGATGCCAAGTTCAAAAATCTTTTATGAGTGAGATTTTCATGACTCGGCGCGCGAATGTGCGCGCGGGCGAGGGTGTGGGAGGGGTTTTTCCCCCCTGTGGCCTCCCACGGTAGGGAGCTTTTTCAATTTTTAGCTCGTATTCTGGTGCGATCAGGTGCATACTTCAGTGATTATTTTTTACTTATTTTGAAAGACAAAGGGAAATATACCTTCAATTGCAATTATCACTTTAATCTTTTGAGTTATGCTCATTATTATAGGCCCAAGTTGCAGACTTCGCTCGATGCGTGAGAAAAATGGGTGTCATGCGTGAGATCGTGAGATGGCCCCTAAATTCTTGTCTCACGCAGAATGCGTGGGACTTGGTAACTCTGCCTTGTCTGATTTTATGCTACCTATGACTGTGTGATATTCACTCGCCGTACACTGCATGTCATTTATTCAAATGCACTTCATCACTCATTGTACAGTATACCATCGTCAGCATATGCCCGGTACTGTCGAACAGGATCGTCAGACCTGGCGAAACACACTTGACTAGAATTGAAAAAAAAAAAGACATTGATTTATTGACATTCGAAGTTTTAGAAAGCAAACTTGATATATTGATATATGTATTTCTTGGTTTCTGCTGATCTCGCATTTCTCTTCAGTTTTTCACCCACTGCATATTGCAACTTATGAAGTATTGCAAAGGACAGCTGAGGTCTAATCTCAGTAAATACTGACAGAGATTTCACAATGATTTTAAATGATTTTTTTAATGATTTCCAAACCAGTCATAAGGCAATGAGATGAGATGAGATTTAAGAAATGAGATACATGCAGATCACACTGGATCAAATCTTTAGGGTTCTTGAGAAAAACAATGTCTTTTCAAAATCTTGAACGTCAAAAAAAAGAGACTCTTGTATGCGGCAATGCAATCTGCTTGAACCCCATGTAGAATTATGATAGCGGAGTGTGAAACCGAGAACACTGTCGCTCTGTTTGAACTTTTGTTTGTTTGACATTTAAGCGAATAGTTTGTGTTACATGACATTTGCCTTGAGCATAAATTCGCACGCTCAATACGACCGTTAGGGGGCTGTGCAATATGGAACCTTGGAGTCATGCAAACAAAAAGGACGATTATGAAGACTGTGAGAAATCAAATTCAGTACATACCTCTTGAGGCAACAAATTATTACGTCACGGAGAACATTTGGAGGAGACGTTGTGAATTATTAACACTTTGCGCGGGATTTTTTTTCAACCATAACTCGCTGACAGAGTCCCCGGAGTTCATATAAGTATTGTAGTCAGTCATTACCATAATGGACAACCTACTCTTATGCACTATCCATGGTAAATTGAAATGATGATCATGGGAATATTATTGTAGGCGACTTCATTTTCCCCTTAGAGGAGGAAAAGTCAAATCTCAGCAAAAAGGCACTGTTTATTTGTTTGTTGTTGTTGTTTTCAGAAGGCCAAGAAATACGCACTGGAGTTTGTATCATCAATCACTGAAACAGTCAAAGAAATTTTTCTGTTTCCCTGTTTTTTTTTTAAGGATTTTGTTCTATCTTTCCAAATGTAACACCACATTATCTTTGACGTGGTGTGCGCAAAATACTGACGAGAAACGAAAGTGTGTACTAAATATTTCATTTCATTTTATTTCGTTTCCAACAATATAGAACATTTATTTACATTCACACATTATCAATACAATGTTGCTACGAAAAAAAATACTGTGAAATTAACAATACTTCACATCACTTTCTTTTGATATCAAACTGATAATAAAGTTGCAGGAAATGAAGGAGTCGTTCTGAAAAGCCAAGCTTGTATTTTGCAGTCTCCTCGTGGACAATTATTACTAATTACTGAACAAAACTAATATCACTGAGGAAGCGTATTTCATTTATTGATCATACATTTTGTCAAAAACATTTTATTTCTTCTGACGCTTCGGAAATATCATCCCAATGATTCTATGTAAAAGATATTAAAATATTTCAGAGGAGCGAGGGATAACAAAGGTGTCACATCGATGTCATATTGTTAGTTGCACAATCTGTTTTCTTTGTAGAAAATGCAATTATTACGAAAATATACAATCCTTGTCTCCCCCCCCCCCCCTGAGGAAAACAACATGTGCATAATGTTTTATCTTATACGTCTAATCGACCTATCAATAAACAAACAAAATTATAGTAGCCATTATGAATACTTGGGACGTCATGATGACGTCACTACCTTAAAGGGTAATGCTTACAATGAGTTCTCAAGGGAATGCCGACAAACCTTCTGCATCTGCGTGTCCGAGAGCCGCCGTAAACAATCGATAACGATATACGAACACTCCTCCATAAAAATTACCGACAGCTGCGATCGATGGTTTCGCCTGCAGATCGGAAGTTTCCCTCCCAGTGCGATCGTGGAGTTATAATAGTCTGCGAAGAGCGCGTCAGTGTTCATCTTGAGAATTCTTCAAAACATGATACCAAGAATAGTTTCTTCCATTTTATAGTTAATATCCCCCCGGATATAATATGAATGGCCATGTAACATGTAATATATGGCATAAACGGGACGAAGCCATCGAAGGAGAAAAACAACATCTGCACAATATAACTGTACATCACCATGCAGCGCGCTTCGCCAAATGACTTCGAAATACGTAAACCGAGTATTTTTCCGCTTGCCTGCTGTTATTATGGCTTTCTGCTTAAAACAGTTTTGTTTGTTTAGTATTTCCTTTTGCAGGCACGAGACACTTTTTGCTTCACCACAAGTGTTTTTTTCGGAAACGCATACATAATGATGAGCACCCTTACATCGATCCTATAATGTGTAGTCGTAGCAGAATGCATGGTAAACATACTTAGGCATGTAGGCCAACTTATTTTCTGGTTGAGGAGTGAACATCGACTAATTGAAGATGGAATAGTTATCTTGTCAAAATTGTAATTTGTTTGTGCTCAAACACACAAGCACCTCCGCGAGCTGATTCGGTTTAATTCATAATGCAAAATAATTGGCGAGCACAAGATATCTCTATATTAACAAGACGATGATCTCACACAAAAGTGAAACACAAAGCAAAAAAAAAAAAATGCTGCTACGGAATGCAATTCTGTGTAAATCATGTAATATGCCAAATCGAAATTCACTTTCTAAGCCCCTTCTGAGACACCTAATGTATTGTGTCAGCGCGTCGGTATCTTTTAAATCAGTACAGTGTGACATATATATATATATATATATATATATATATATATATATATATATATGTATATATATATATATATATATATATATATATATATTATGCATATATAGTGAGAGAGAAAGAGAGAGAGAGAGAGGGAGGGAGAGAGATGAATAAACAAGACGGAAAGGAGAGGTAAGGATTTTTGTTTTAAAGGAATGGTACAGTATTGGCGGAGATGAGGACTGGGCTTTCAACTTTTTAGCGAGATACCAAGAAACCACTTATTAAATAGTGCAGAGCATACACTTCTAGGAGGAATTCAAAGTTTATTTGATGGAAATCTGATCTGGAATGGCTGAGACATCCAAAAAAAAAAAGTAAAAGAAAGCGATCGTAATAAAATGTGGGTCCCACCTTTTATTAGGATCGCTCTGTCTTGGATATTATAGCCACTTCAAAACCAAATTTCATCAAATAAACATTGAATTCCCCTTGGAATTGCATGCTCTTTCACATTTCCTAAGATGTTTCTACTAATCTCACCAAAAATGCTAGAAACCTGAGATTAGGTCTCAGCCAAAACTATACGATCCCTTTAAAGGACAAGTCCACCTTCATAGACATGTGGATTGAGTGAATGCAGCAATATTAGTTGAACACATCAGTGAGGGTTTGAGGAAAATTGGACAACCCGTTAAAAAGTTATGAATTTTTGAAGTTTCTGCTCAGTCACTGCTGGATGAGAAGACTACTACAGCCTGTGATGTCATAATAGTGAACAACGATATAAAGAAAACATAAAGAAAATTCAACATATTTTCACTTTTCTCGCATAATAAAAGAACGTTTGACTTGCCTGTACAGAAGGCAGGGTGAATGATATTACCTTTAACATACGTCAGCGACAAGTCGAGGAAATGTGCATTTTTTTCAAAAAATAAAAATTTGTTAAATTCTCGTTATATTTTTCTTATATCGTTGTACGCATGTGACATCATACACTATAGTAGTCTTCTCATCCAGCAGTGACTGCGCAGACACTTTAAAAATTCATAACTTGTGAATGGATTGTCCGATTTTCTCCAAACTGTCATTGATGTGTTCTAATAATATTGCTGCTTTCACTCATTCCATATGTATATGAAGGTGAACTTGTCCTTTAAATTCATAACAAGAAAAAAGACTGAGACCTAATGTAAATAACAACAGTGAATAATATCGTAAATGTATTCCGATGAGCAGCGATGGAAAGATCCTTGATATATTTCCGAATTAAAGCATTAAAATCAAGCCCACTATGTTCATCCATGCAAAGTCTTACGTTGCGTGAAGACTTAAATGTTGTTGTGTATTAGAATTTTTAACTTTAATGATAACGTGAGAGTATGGTATAGAAATGGAGAGAGTGTTGATTGTTGCTAATTGAGAATTACATTCCCGTAAGCAAATATTGCTAAGCCCAAAACATGATGTAAATATATCGATACGTTTGCCTCAAACTCGTACGACACAAAACACAAAATAATGTGTAGATCTATCGATATGTTTGCCTCAAGCTCTTACGACACAACACACAAATGTCGGCGAACCCTTTCGTAACGTCACTACATTCGGCCACCTTTCTCCATCATTTTTTTTTTTCTGAAACAAGCCTGCTGGAAAATGAAATAGACAACCAAGCAAAATAGACACAAACTGAAAAAAAAGGAAAAGGATTAGATGGGCGCGCAACTTCTTGAAAGTTTCATTCAGTGTTCAAATTACTACCAAAAAAAAAGACCGTCAACTATACGGCACAAAGAAGTTGCTGTGGTTCAGAGATTAAGACAGGAACTCGCAATCCTAAGGTCCCAGGTTCGATCCATCATCAGCATCAGTAAAGGTGTTCTTTAAGGCCATACAATTTATCCTCATCACTTCCTATTTCGTCGGTCCTTTTGTTGCCGTGTAGTAAGTAGTCAATGAATTGCTTTTTCCTTCTTGTTGTCAGCACAAAAAAAAAAACAAACAAACAAACAACAAAATGATGAAGGCATTGATACTTTTTGTTCGCATGATGTGCCAAGCAGGAAGACGACACAATTATACAACGCATCGTTAGTCAACGCTCAATCGAACGTGAGGAGAATAGGTACGAAGTTTAAATGAACAAAACTCGTAATGTAATTGTAGACTCCAATGAAATTACAACGGTATATAATATGATTAACCATGGATATAACTGCAGAATTGAGTGTCAAGGATGATAGGCGTCAAATTAATCGTAATGATTACAAAATAGTCCACAAACAAAACAAACAAAAAACCAGGAGGAGAAGAAGAAGGACAAACGAAAGAAACAAGGTAACGCAAACAGATGGGAATAGAAGACCTAAATCAATGGTCTAGTAAGTTACATAGAGGCTATAGCAGTCGTATATATGCATCCACAAACATTGGCTATTAGATTCAAGGGAGAATCTATATAGTAATATGTGTTTGAAACTCTCTTGCAATATACGAATGCTGATGCGAGGAAGCTAAACCCAATGCTGATTAGCCCTTAGTTCGACTGGAAATTATCGATAACAGTCATTGCCAGGTATTGATTTATTAATTGGATAGTGAGCTAACGATGGGCGCTGACCTCCAGAACTGTTACGCCAGTAATTGTTTTCTCTGTCTGTTTATTCTTTCCGTCTATCAGTGAATATATCATTTACCTTTCTCTTTCTTTTCTCCCTCTCAAACTCATACAATACGCCACTCGTTAAGTATCTTGCTACCGAGTAAGAGTGACTGTATTTGATAGATGATTTCTGCATCGGTGACATCAAGAATGCATCACCTGAATGAGGGGATTAAAGGTCACCATTAAATTGGATTATGATTGCCGTGATACGTCATTTGCTCCAGCGACAATCGCTCCGGTCCTATTATTTTCTCCTGGGACTTAGGGGTTAGGGATGGGTTAGGATTGCGATTAGGTTTTAGGTTTAGTTTGATGTGAGGATTAGGATTAGAGTTAGAGTTGGGTAGAATCTGTGTTTGGCTTAACTGCGTGCGGATATTTCACTGGAGCAATTGTCACAGGAGCAAATGTCATGGAGCCTATGGCTACACATAATTCAATTCAAATTTAAATTCAATTAAATCAAATTAATCATTTCCGTGTTTTTCCACAAAACATAATATGTGAGAATTACAATGATCTTTAGCAGGGGCGGATCCAGGAACTCTGTAAGGGGGGGGGGGGGGGGGGGGGGGGCTTTAAAAAATTAAAAGAGGGCCCCCCTTATTTTTCTTGTTATTTCGTTGGTTTTAACAGACAAAAATAAGGGGGCGCACCCGGTGCGCTCCCTCCTTGATCCGCCATATACTGTGGAAAAAAAGGAAAGAAAGTTTATTTTATTATACTTTGGAATGTATATATATTTATGACTGAATTCTTGATTTACTTTGTGTTATGTTTTGGTGGAAGAAAAATGAGAATGAAAAATGAATAAGAATATATGAAATGAAATGAATTGAAATGAACGAAACAAAGGATCAAATGAAGTAAAATGTCACAATGAAAGACAGAGGTGTACAGAAAAAGAGAAAACGAGATAAGAAGAGGAAGAGGGATAAACATTGAATACTACTTGGCATACACACAGTGAAATGGGGTTTCCTTTAAGTTTGTGTAATGCAACAATCGCTATTACCTCGAGGAGTTATAGTGGTATAAGGAGCGAGGTCCTAGACTCTATAGATGGAAATTTGGGGTTGGAATCCGATGCGGTACTTACGTTTTAAATAAGACGTCTGACTTCTAATTATACTGTTACTCTTGGCGCTGATTCATAAATGGATATTAGTTGGTATAATTTAATGAGATACGATAAGAATGGCAGACCTTCGCAGGAAGAGTAGGGGAATGCACTGAGGAGAGGCTTTTCTGTGTAAATAAAACATAATTATCATGAGGTAATGAGCACATGGTGCGGGTAAAAAAAAAATATGATGCACAGTCGGAAAGAAAGAGAGAGAGAGAGAGAGAAAGCGAAAGAAAGAGAGGAGGAGGGGGAGGAGGAGGAGAGAGCATATTACGTGCGAGAGATAGTCGGGAGGCCTATAACTTATACATGGGGCATAGAAAGAAAGGGAGGGGCGTGAGCATGATAGTGCGCCTGGGTTAGTGTGAAAAAAAAGTGAATCACGAACCTTGCACATAACGCTTTTGATAATGGCCGTTACAGCTACAACATCTACCTCCTACCATCCCCGCCATACCCCCCCCCCCCTCCTCCGTCCGACACGTCTGGGTATCAGACAGGTATCAGCTAACGAGCATGGTTCGATCGGCTACCCTTGGCAATAAAGCAGCTCGAATCTCGCCAGGGTCACATTGATTGGCTGCGAAGCTAATTTAGCCATATGTTATTGTTGGCTGGTTCCAACTGGAATGAGGTGGTCTGCACAGATATGCGATCGAAACAAAATCATCGAATGTAATAAACATTGGAATTAACCTTTATTCATCTTTGAAGTCGGCTCCGCATCCAGCAAATCTCTGCTAAGCAATTGATTACGTATCAAAATGACATGCGTCAGGCTTAACGCGTATTAGCGAGCATCGTGGTTTATCAGTATAAACGAAGTTTCATATCTAAGTTAGATATAGAAGGCCTCGAGCGGATACCAATGATTGTGATGGAAAGGTTACGATTTTGCCAGTATGTTGTCTTTGAGCCTTTATGTTCCCCATTCCCTGTATTGACTAGTGAATTGTCGCATATTCGATCAAGGACAATAAAAAGTCCTTTTCAAAAATGATATAACGTTTTAGGACGGATAACGACCTACCCTAGGTGATTTGACGTCAGGTATACTTATAGGAACAAGGTGCTATAGGCACTTGGAGAAAATTACCAAACTGTAAGTGGCCAAAACGAAATGGTTCTCAAAATAGAATATGTCATTTTAGGCTGTTGGATACAGGCTTTGTGAGCTTTGATTTCAAAATTGACTTCCTGCAATGATCAAAATAAAAGGTTTGTTATCGTAGCGTTATGACGTATTGATTGGCGGTGCTTGTAATCACACTTCGGGGTGGCTCTCACGGTGTGAAGCCTGTCGGATGACAAGGTAGCGATTTGTTGATCAGAATGACATCAGATTGAAAGCAGGTCGCAAGAAGTTGAATGTGACAGGAGGAATTATTGCGAGGAATAGAGGGAAATAAAGTCACAATAGTGGTTAAGGAAAAGCATCAATCACAGGAGCGAAATGAGGTAGAAGCAGTTACTTTTAAGCAAGCAGTCAAAAAGAAAGACAGAGAATTGGTTTATAATAATAGATGAATAGAGAGAGAGAAGAAATGGAAAACAGAGTATAGTGAGAGATACAAGAGAGAGATGGTAAGAGAGATGAAAAGATGGAGAGAAAGTCAGAGAGATGGAAAAAGATGGTGTGAGAGACGGAGAGAGAAGGAGAGGGAAAAAGCGATAGATAAAAAGGGAGAGAGATGGTGAGAGAAAGAGAGATTTTAAGAGAGAGAGGGGAGAGATGGAGAGAAACATGGAGACGAAAGAAAAGGGGGAGAGATTGAGAGAGATGGGAGAGATGGTGAGAGAGATATGATGAAAAAGAGGAAAAGAGAGAGATGGAGAGAGATGGTGAGAGGGAGAGGGAAAGAGAGAGGGAGAAGGGGTGATCGGAGAGATGGAGGTGGCGGATATACGGTGAGAAGGATTCATGAAGAGACGGAAAGGGAGAACGTGGTAGAGAGAGATGGAGAGATCGTTGGAGATGGTGAGAGATATATAGAAAGAGATGGAGAGGGAGAGAAAGTGAGAGACGCAGGGAGAGATAGAGAGGGAGAGAAAGTGAGAGACGCAGGGAGAGATAGAGAGGGAGAGAGAGAGAGAGAGATGTAGAGGAAGAGAAGGAACAGAAGCCTGACTTCTCAGAGGGTGTTCAAGTGAGACTCGACATCTTTAGCTGGAGAAAAGTTGCTGTCGCAGCGACCAGAGTGAACGCCTACCAGGCCGACATGTTTCCATTATGTCAAAACGGGGATACATATTACAAACAAATCAAATCATATCTCGTATTTAAGTACTGTAGCCTATTTTCAAGGCTGCAGGGTCTGTTGAGCTCTTCCTCCAATACCTGAAAAAACCATATATTATTATATGCCTTGAGTTTCAACCACCAAATGGCCTATGCATGTTTTAATCTGATATATTGTCCTTCTGGTTCAATACTGATTATCCATCCTCACATCATATAAGAACAAGTACATGAGGTTTTTTGCCTAATTCTCTCTGTACAGTTTTGTTCATTTTTTTTTATTTCATTTCCTTTTCTTCATTCAAGACGGCAAGAAGGTTCAGTCAATTAGTTGACTTTATGACTATCATGTTCATCGTTATTGTTGTTATTGTCTATTTATTTATTTATTTATTCCTTTTTATTTTCACGGGGTAGTCCTTTCAATAAAAAAAAAATGATTTACAAAGGGGCTCTGCAGAAAAACAATACAAAATACAGTACATAAAAAAGTGAAACAAAAGTACAGTAAGTCAAAAAAGGAGAAAAAAACACCACACGTGGCTTACAAACTCAATACAAAATTTAAAAAATGCATATGTATAAAATGCTGAATTACAAGTAAAAGTATTTCACGAAAAGGTCCGGAAAACACTTTCCACCGTTTGCAATCCACATAATACATTAAAATGGCATTGTTATTGCAGCTATCCGATGTCTGGATTTTTAAAGCAATATACAGTGTCCAGTGACGGGACAGTCTTTATATAAAGACAGTCACATGTATGATGGCCCGGCGATAACCGTACGGCCTGTCGATGCATCATCAAAACATTGAACCTAATGGCCAAGGAATCAAGATTAGCTATCCACACCCATTCCCATTTTTGTCGTCTTCAGGACGTTTTGTAGCGAGAGCAGATGATGATCGGCGTCGGTGATGACCACTCTATCAAAAATGGTGATGTTGACAATGATGACGATGCTAATAACGTCATGTATCAGTGCCAATGCACATACCTGAAAAAAAAAGCAGAGAAGTCGTTTCAATTTTGTTGATTGTTTACGATGTAATTGTGTACTATGATTATACATGTCTACATGCTGACTAAATAGACTATATCATAAAAAAAATCAAATATCAGAATGGAAAAAGTCACAAGATAGTGAGAGGAAAGAGCGACAGAGACGGAGAAAACTAGATAAAGGGGGGAAGGAGCTGGAGAGACAGGGAAAAGGGCGCCATCAGACACACCTCAGAGGAAGAAAGAAGGAAGGAACAACTTATAAAGAGGGCAGGGCGTGGAGAGAGTGAAATGGAACCTTTCATTCAATTCTATCCTGCATAATCAAGCTAAATTTGATTCATATCATACAAAAATAACAGACTGGGATGAACTTTCTATGAAGACAATTTGACATGAGAAAAAGACTTTAAATGTTGATTTTGATATTTTCAATGATTTCGTTTCCTAATAGTGATGACGATTGAAAACACCTCAGCAAATAAGATTATTAACATGATTAAGGTGGTGAAAGCATCGCATTAAAAGACCTTGCATCAAATTTGTTTGACATGAATCATGAAAAAATATGTATTTTGCATCAAATAATTTTCGTGATATCAAAATCCAAGAGGATTCCAAAAATAATGGGGATCTAGATCATAAAGTGGAAATGATGCACAAAGTTAAAGAAAACAACAGGCAGAGAAATGAAAGCAGCAACATGGATGGAGTGAAGATTTCTTTTACAAACCTGTATCTTGCAGATCGTTTATAGAGATATACACCTTCGGCAGTCGTTTTAAAGGTATTGTCTACCATTGGGAGCAGTCATTTAAAAGATGTTCGAGTTATCACAATATGCATAAGTGCAGGTCAGTTGTATCACAAAAACTTCCTACCATATAAAACTTTGTAATAAAACCTAAAATGTAAGGAGATATAACTATTTTTCTCAATAAATCATAACTGTGGACGGTTAGCCATACGGCTCAATCGGTAAGCTCCCTGCATGCCTTAGTCTAGAAAGAATTTTATCATAACTAGTATATCGTTCACGTTATGCATATCTAACAATATCTAACATTGATTATACAGAATTAAAATTTTACGTTGGTTGTTTCTATCCCTAACTCACATTTCAGGAATACTTTGAAACACTAAAGCTGGGTTTTTTGTTTCATCTACAAATGGTAAATAATGCCTTTAACGATACGATGACAACTGATCGATCCCACCATATCGTCAGTGCGCGTAATTTCATCTTAGAGGGTTGATTGGGGTTAACTGCTTTCTTTGAGATTCATGTGGGAGACTTTCTTGTGGATGTTCTATGGATGTATCCTGATATCCTACTCCGGCCTCATTCTGGCATTGAGTGACCAGAGGTCATCCAGGTACTTCTAAAGATGGTACTAGTGGGTCCTAGTGATATAAATCTATCAGTGTGTTGAATCCTGGTCTGGGGAATAAGAACAAAAAGAGGTTTTAGGACCGTGTCAAATGGTTTTAAAGATATTTATAAAGAACACAATTTCTTTTTTTCTTTTGGTTTGGCCATTCGATATGATTGTAAGTGTGTATGTTCCTCTATCGGTGAAGGTAAACCATCAGTAGGAACTTTTAGTGTGTGTGTGTGTGTGTGTGTGTGTGTGTGTGTGTGCACTTGTTTATAATACAGTTCGAGTACATATGTGCTTACACACACCCACCGTTATAGGAGAATTTGCCGTGTGACCAGTATTTCGAGGAGCTCCTCGAATTGAAAGGTTTGTTTAAAAACATTTCAAATGACGTAAGAGTCGGAAAAAAGAGCCCTGCCAAATTCTCCCCACAGTGTTCAGTTACAGGCACATTGCCGCTCATTATGTGGGGTCGGGTACGAGAACTGCTAATCCCTGTGTGAAAAAGTTGAAGAGCGCCCCCGAATGTTTGTCCTCGATTTTCCTTCTCGAATTGCATGCGCGAGCCTAATCTGTGTGCACGTGCGCCACGCCTGGCCTGCGCTATCGCGAGGGATCGGCCGGATCTGGATGGTCGAGCATCATTCAGAATTTACTGGTAAGTTCAAAATCTTTTTTATAAATTGTATAATCATGGTTTAAAGAGATACGTAAAGCGTCTAGCCTAGCCTGGGAAAAGAATGATGTTCCTCTGAGTTTTGTTTTATGAGTCTGACCGGGTTTTAACACAGTGTAACAAGCTCAAACGTTACTAGTTACTCGTTACTCGTTACTCGTTACTCGTTACTCGTTACTCGTTAGCCCCACCCGGGCCTTTTTGGGTTCTGATGGTGTCGACTGTCGTACAATTGTACTTGTCAAAACTTCCAGTCCATAAATATTGTAATAATGTATCGTTTTCTGTCATGCAATAATTATCATATCATGCTACATATTCCGGAGGATACAATTTGAAAAAACTATGGTGCCAAACCAACGATTACTAGTACAGTGATCGCGTTTGTTTTGTAGAGTGCAACTCGAACTGTGTCGTCCTTATAAATACTATAGGCCTAGTTATATTTTTATTACTATTGGTATGCTACTGTAACAGTCTCTGGGACAGGTACAAGAATGATGTAGACTGCTAGCCATTGATTGACATTGTTTGGGATGAAACGGGCATCATTTCATCCTGATCGCGCAGGGTCATTAATAAAAAGAAAATAAAAAAGTTACTTAAAATTAAATCATGATTCCATCATATTTTTTTTTACATCATCAACATTATGATTATTTTTTGCACCGTGGACCTCACAAAGTTTGGAAATAATATGAATGAAGATTAAGGGAAAGAGGCATATATCTTGAACAATATACCTGCTTGTGCATGACTTTAGTAATATCCAATCTAATGATTTCATATCTAACTTTGATTGCCAAAAGGTTAAACTAAAGCTAAGGAGTGTTGGATATGAAATTATTGTAAAAATAATTGTCCAGGTGCCATGATCTCAACCATCAATTGCAGCATTTATTGAGGAAATATGAATACAATTAACGTGATTATTTAGCACCAAGATAATAAGCATAATTGTCCAGGTGCCATGATCTCAACCCTCAATTGCAGCATTTTTAAAGGAAAAATAGAGACAATATTGATTGCTCTGGTTTAAATGAGTGCAATTTTTGTGTTGGTTTTATTTTTTATCTTTTGGCAAAAATTTCAACTTGGGTAAATTACAGAATACTGGCAGCCAATCACGGATAGCGCAAATCGCTCTGAAAAGAGCGTAAATGCGCTTACCGATAGCAACCACCTCAGATATCAATCCGCATAAGTGATTCGCCTTGTCAACGATTGCATTTGTTTACGTGTGTTTTCTTGACTTGTGCGGTGAGGAGAGTGTGGTTGTCCATGCGTTTAGTATGGGGGTTCGGGGGTGTCCCCTGATAATGGCAATAATGTAGTTCTAGATCCCGTCCAATGCTTGCATTTACGAGGCGTATTCACGATTTTTGGAGCAGAGGAAGGACTAGAGAAAGTGATGAATTGGGGGTTCGGGGGTGTCCCCCGGTTACGGCAATAATGTAGGCACTCTAACCGTAGACTTTGCGTTAGGTCTATATTCTAACGTTAGATCCCCCTTCTTCTGACTTCTCTGAATCTCTCTCAGTCTAAACTAGTGCTAACAAGTTTTGGGTCATTTACAAGGTATACTCACGATATTTGGAGCTGAGGATAGTGCGCATTTGTGTAGAGGACTAGAAACGAGAAAAATTTAATTCAATTATATAGGTGTACACATGCGTGTCCATGAGTATGAAAATCACCCCCTAAACAGGTTTTTAGCTTCAATCCCCAAATGACCCCTAAATAGGGATTTTGTTTGTTTTTTGTCAAAATACCCCCTTAACAGGTTTTTAGCTTCAGTTTAAAAGACCCCCTAAACACAGATTTCACTTGTTTTTACCCCCTAACGCATTTAGTCTGATATCAAAACTACCCCTATTTGCTGAATATTGGCGATTTTGATCCCCTAATGCGTAACGCGTCTTCTGGCAAAAAAAGGTCCCCTTTTTATGCGTTTTGGAGGATTTCAAAATTACCCCTTTTTACACGTTTTTTTTGGACGTGCATGTGTATGGCAATATAATTGAAGTGGCCCCCCCCCCCCCCCTTGTGGCATGTTTGGGTAGTTGCAATTTCACATGAAAAATGCAATGTTATTGAGTCAGTGACCTATTAAATGATGTTTGTTGTATTGATTTATTCTTTCCAGGGAATGAAAAATGCAGTCAAGGAAGACTAGACGACTAAGGAAGAGTAGACCATCTCATGAGACGATCATCCTAGCAGGGGACAGCCCGTTCATAAAGAAAAAATTCATATGTGAATACAAAGGTATGTAGACCTCAAACTCCAGTGGTCCTGCTGAACGTTATTTAACGAGGGATAAGTGCCTCAAAGTATGTGTATACATGTATACACAGGGTATATATATGCAAATGGCTTTGCTATACATGTATGATTTGTATAGTGTTTGCACCAATTCAATAATGACCATTTACTTCCCACCCTTCTCACTGGATGCCTGTAGGCCTGTTGGCCTGTCAGTTGACAGCCTCCATACCAGTTGTCTCCATTCCGTTCTGACTGGGCCAAGGAGCTGACTCTGTTAAAGTCCTCATTTTGGGTAATCTCTCTTATTTGGACCTCCTACCTCTTTTTTGATCTCCCAATCGGTCGTTTCTTTTTGGGTTTCCATAAGTGCATCCTCTTGGTGTCCCTGGTGTCTGGCATTACCATCGTAATTGATTTCTTTGTATAATGGTCACACTGACTCAGTCTCAAGGGCCTGCCTGATGTTATCATTACAATCTATCTCTCCTGTCTCCTATCTCGGCTGCCTGAATTTTACTCTTCAGGTTTGTAGTGAGAGTCCAGGTTTCACTGCCGTAAAGAGGCACAGGTGTAAGAACAGTTTTGCATGCTTTGACATCTTGAAGAATTTCTTCTCTTTCATGAGGGGGTAGAGTGCAATCAGATTTCTGCTGAATTTCGCTATTGTGCTGTTCGCTTTCTCTTTCATTAGGTTGTTTGAAGTCAGCTTGCTACCTAGGTATGTGAAGCTATTGGTTTTATTCAGCAAGTGCCCATTTACAGTGACATCTCCTTCCTCCTGTTCCCTTCCAACTACAGTATTATCCAATCTAATGATTTCACATCTGCACGTACCTTTGATTTCGAAAATGTTAAAGATAAGGAAATCAGTGTTAGATATGAAATTATCTTACAATAATTATCCAGGTGCCATGATCTCAACCCTCAATTGCAGCCTTTTTTTTGTGGAAAAATGTAGACAATTTTGTCTCTTAAATACATTTAACATGATTATTTAGCACTAAGATAATAAGCACACACCAGACGTGATAGTAGGGTTTGCACCAAACAGTGATACGTAGAAATCTCCTCCCCCGTGGAATGTAGTCCGCACCATACACAATTCGAATGTGTAATGTTGGCACCCTGGTGAAGCCTTTTCTTTGTGTTCGTGGCATTCCAGTCTCCAGCATAGCAATGTGAGCCATGTAGCATGTTTGGGCAGTTGCAATTTCCCACCTGAGTACTACTGAGCTCTCGCCTGATAACCAGTGTTGGTCAGATGTTGGTTATCGGGCGAGAGCTCAGTAGTCTAGTGGATATGACACCTGTCTAGTAATCAGGAGGTCCCACCCAAGTACAAATAGCCCATGATTTTTTATCATGGCTTACTCAAAACACACTGAACATTCGGTGTTTATCCACGCTGAGAAGGGCAATTATTCAATCAGTTGATAGCATTTATAAAAACTTGACGCAAGAATCATTAATTTGAATTAAAATATACTGGTCTTAAATTCCTTTGTTAAGGGGAAAATACTGCCTTCTTTATTGGAAAGTGACATGCATAACTAATTTTAGTGATTTTTCTTCAGAGATGACAGCTTCATCTTTTCAATGTTGGTTAGCCTATGTCATTTACATGATCATAGCATTTGTCTCTGATATGCTCTGGATTGGTCTACCCCCCCTAAAAAATAGCTTAATTTCTAACATGATTTTATGAATCAAAGATCTCCTTTAATGTTAATCTCCTTTAATGTATACTTGAATAAAACAAAATCAAACTTGTTCATATGTTTTTTCTCTCTCTCTTAAACAGGATATGGCGTATTTGCTCAAGGAGACATCCCCAAAGGGGATTGTCTCCTTGAGTACAGGGGGAGGATGATGGAGACCAAACTGTGGGAAAAACTTTATAAAGAGTCAGAGAGGGACTTCTACACGTTCCATTTTAAGCATAAAGAAAAAAGTCTATGGTGAGTGTGAACACTTTCTAATGTAGTTGGCAATGCCCCTTAGCTATTGCAACAGTGATGTTGCCCAGGCGAGTAGCATGCAAGGCTTTTTGGTGGTCTCTGACGTTTTTTTAGCTTTTGATTAGTTTATATTTTGTAAAGTCCTTGGTCAGGTAAAAACTTCTGGCCAGTTTTGATCGAATTGAGTTTGTTAAAGCTCTTTATTGTGATGCTATCATTGTTCATTCTTAATTTGATTCTTCGTATTCATTCACATTATTCACAGTATAAGGTACCATGAAGGGACCAGTATTTGGTACCTAACGTTAAGTCGCATCAGTTTTGGTGTGGCTTAAATCGTAACGTAATCTGTTCATCATCTGATAGGTACATTTCATATTTTAGTGTTTGTAAGCTTCCATCACAATTAACAGGTCACAGTCTTGGCAAAAGAGCACATATTAGCCATCATGAAGAATTTTGATAATTTGCTTGGGGGTTCACTTAAAACTTTAGTGTCTACTTTTTGCACTTCAACCTATGAGGGGTTTATGCATGTTATTATTGGCCATGATATGACCTAATATGACCTTTTTCTTAATATGCCCATTTTACCAATAGTAACCCTAGTTTAACAGCAAAAAAGTGTTAATTAGTCCACTTTTCATTAAATTTTCAAACTCTTTTTATTGTATTTTATCTCTTAAGCATTGATGCATACGAAACTGACAGTCTGGGGAGGTACATAAATGACGAACCCAATGACCCAAACTGTATGATGAAGAAGGTGGAGATGAATGGAAGCCCTCATCTTTGTATGTTTGCAAAGCGGTGCATCAAGGAGGGAGAGGAATTAACATATTCATATAATGCTGACAACCTACCCTGGAGACAGGTAAGTTTTGCGGTGGTTTTCAGCTTTTCTGTGTTATATTTAGGAATGTTGAAGTACTTCTTTTTTACTTATAAAGGCAACAAGGATGATTCAAAAGACAGGAGTAGCCAGATTTATTTGATTCAACTCAGATATTTAGCTTACTTGAGCTGAAGGCTCTTATTGTTTTCTGTTATATGTACGTATGTTGTCCATAAAGTCTTTACATTTTCATCTTTTTGAAAAGTCATGGTTGAATTTTCCTGATGGGTAGGGAATTCAAAGTTGTTCACATGGTGCGCATGGCCTGCATTGGAGCCGTGGGGAAGCCCCCAAAGGGCCTAAGTTTCAAACATTTTCCTTTCCACATCCAGAAGAACTGTCACTTTCTTTGGTACATGTATGAAGGTAACCTTCCTAGGTACTGAATAATAGCTAGGTGTTCATGACAGTTCTCAGTGTGGCCCTATTAAGCCCTCCCCCCTAAAAAAGATATGGTGCAAAAACTTATTATTTTGGAGTAATTTTGCTTTGACTCCCTAATATAACTTTGTCTTCATATTCAAGATATTCGTTGAAGTATATTGTGTTATTATATTCCAAGATATGGTAACAGGTATGCTTTGGATGAATTTCTACATAATTTTGTGAGCTTTAATCACTTTCAATAGATAATGTAACAAAGTATGTGTGTTTAATTTTTCACAGGTTTCATCATTTCACTGTAGAAGGTGCAGCCCTGGTGTTGAAGGTAATTACATGTACCAGTCCTCAAAATGCCTTATTTTGTGCATAGTGTTTGTATAGGGTTTCAATGGGTAGTGTGACAATATTACACAGTAACCATGGTCAATAGTCAGAGGTCAAGGGTCAACAAACTGCTGTATTTTTTGCATAGTGTGTAGTAGTGAAATCAGAACTATTTTTACCTATTAACATAAAAGCAGCAGCATGACAAACTATGGGGTAGGGACAATAATGGAATTTACACCCTTCTTCAAAGGACAGACAATACAGTTCCTAAATTGCCCAATGCACTACTCTCCAAGAATTTTTATCTGGGACCTAATGATATGTGGTATGCAGTCCTATCCACTTAGACACAACTTGTCATTCCTACTTAGGCTTCCCTGTATGTAAAAGCATACTTCCATTTCTCCATACTTGGCTATCATTTTTGTCTTGGCTATCACTGTGTGTGTAAGAGCATGCATCCATTGTACACACTTGGCTATCAATCTCCTCAAATAACTGTGTGTGTAAGAGCATGCATCTCTTGTACATACTTGGCTATCAATCTCCTCAAATAACTGTGTGTGTAAGAGCATGCATCTCTTGTACATACTTGGCTATCAGTCTCCTCAAATAACTGTGTGTGTAAGAGCATGCATCTCTTGTACATACTTGGCTATCAGTCTCCTCAAATAACTGTGTGTGTAAGAGCATGCATCTCTTGTACATACTTGGCTATCAATCTCCTCAAATGTGTGTGTAAGAGCATGCATCTCTTGTACATACTTGGCTATCAATCTCCTCAAATAACTGTGTGTGTAAGAGCATGCATCTCTTGTACATACTTGGCTATCAATCTCCTCAAATAACTGTGTGTGTAAGAGCATGCATCTCTTGTACATACTTGGCTATCAATCTCCTCAAATAACTGTGTGTGTAAGAGCATGCATCTCTTGTACATACTTGGCTATCAATCTCCTCAAATAACTGTGTGTGTAAGAGCATGCATCTCTTGTACATACTTGGCTATCAATCTCCTCAAATAACTGTGTGTGTAAGAGCATGCATCTCTTGTACATACTTGGCTATCAATCTCCTCAAATAACTGTGTGTGTAAGAGCATGCATCTCTTGTACATACTTGGCTATCAATCTCCTCAAATAACTGTGTGTGTAAGAGCTTGCATCTCTTGTACATACTTGGCTATCAATCTCCTCAAATAACTGTGTGTGTAAGAGCATGCATCTCTTGTACATACTTGGCTATCAATCTCCTCAAATAACTGTGTGTGTAAGAGCATGCATCTCTTGTACATACTTGGCTATCAATCTCCTCAAATAACTGTGTGTGTAAGAGCATGCATCTCTTGTACATACTTGGCTATCAATCTCCTCAAATAACTGTGTGTGTAAGAGCATGCATCTCTTGTACATACTTGGCTATCAATCTCCTCAAATAACTGTGTGTGTAAGAGCATGCATCTCTTGTACATACTTGGCTATCAATCTCCTCAAATAACTGTGTGTGTAAGAGCATGCATCTCTTGTACATACTTGGCTATCAATCTCCTCAAATAACTGTGTGTGTAAGAGCATGCATCTCTTGTACATACTTGGCTATCAATCTCCTCAAATAACTGTGTGTGTAAGAGCATGCATCTCTTGTACATACTTGGCTATCAATCTCCTCAAATAACTGTGTGTGTAAGAGCATGCATCTCTTGTACATACTTGGCTATCAATCTCCTCAAATAACTGTGTGTGTAAGAGCATGCATCTCTTGTACATACTTGGCTATCAATCTCCTCAAATAACTGTGTGTGTAAGAGCATGCATCTCTTGTACATACTTGGCTATCAATCTCCTCAAATAACTGTGTGTGTAAGAGCATGCATCTCTTGTACATACTTGGCTATCAATCTCCTCAAATAACTGTGTGTGTAAGAGCATGCATCTCTTGTACATACTTGGCTATCAATCTCCTCAAATAACTGTGTGTGTAAGAGCATGCATCTCTTGTACATACTTGGCTATCAATCTCCTCAAATAACTGTGTGTGTAAGAGCATGCATCTCTTGTACATACTTGGCTATCAATCTCCTCAAATAACTGTGTGTGTAAGAGCATGCATCTCTTGTACATACTTGGCTATCAATCTCCTCAAATAACTGTGTGTGTAAGAGCATGCATCTCTTGTACATACTTGGCTATCAATCTCCTCAAATAACTGTGTGTGTAAGAGCATGCATCTCTTGTACATACTTGGCTATCAATCTCCTCAAATAACTGTGTGTGTAAGAGCATGCATCTCTTGTACATACTTGGCTATCAGTCTCCTCAAATAACTGTGTGTGTAAGAGCATGCATCCATTGTACATACTTGGCTATCAATCTCCTCAAATAACTGTGTGTGTAAGAGCATGCATCTCTTGTACATACTTGGTTATCAGTCTCCTCAAATAACTGTGTGTGTAAGAGCTTGCATCTCTTGTACATACTTGGCTATCAATCTCCTCAAATAACTGTGTGTGTAAGAGCATGCATCCATTGTACATACTTGGCTATCAATCTCCTCAGTAGATAAAAGTAATAAATGATAAAATTAACAAATAATAAAAGTAGCTTGATAAGAAATGGCACTACTGTGATGTTCAAGAAATTTTATCTGGGAGCTCTTAATATGCAGTTCTATCCACTAACTGAGATACAAAACACTTCAAAGATTTCCCTTTCCAAATATCTGCATATTCCATGTACCCTTTAACTGGTATTACAGCTCACATTGTTTTACATCATTGTTCTACAATCATGAGACCATTTTGTGTGATACAAATCGCATTATCTTATTGTTGCAATCAGGACCAATACTCAGCACAGCCAACCAACCACAACCCCCTTCAGACCAGCAGCAGCAGCAGCTGCATCAGGAGCAGGAGCAGCAGCAGCAGCTTCATCAGGAGCAGCAGCAGCTGCATCAGGAGCAGGAGCAGCAGCAGCAGCTGCATCAGGAGCAGCAGCAGCAGCAGCTTCATCAGGAGCAGCAGCAGCTGCATCAGGAGCAGGAGCAGCAGCAGCTTCATCAGGAGCAGCAGCAGCAGCTGCATCAGGAGCAGGAGCAGCAGCAGCTTCATCAGGAGCAGCAGCAGCTGCATCAGGAGCAGGAGCAGCAGCAGCTTTATCAGGAGCAGCAGCAGCAGCAGCTTCATCAGGAGCAGGAGCAGCAGCAGCTGCATCAGGAGCAGGAGCAGCAGCAGCTGCATCAGGAGCAGGAGCAGCAGCAGCTTTATCAGGAGCAGCAGCAGCAGCTGCATCAGGAGCAGGAGCAGCAGCAGCTTCATCAGGAGCAGCAGCAGCAGCTGCATCAGGAGCAGGAGCAGCAGCAGCAGCAGCAGCAGCAAGAGGAAGTAAGTGTTGTTTGGTTTGGCGAGAAAAGTAATTAGATGTTGTGGAAATTTTTTGCTTCCATGTATTTGCGAGACAATTGCCAATCATTTCATTTTTGAGAATGAAACATAGAAATTATTGCATCTTTGTCTTGCCTGAACAGAACTCAGAAAGAGACTCCTTTTTTTGTCTCGCCCACCGTAGTTGGAGGTGAGACTAAGGGATCTAAATGGCATTCATTTGTCATCTGTCCGTCATTCGTCTGTCCGTCACAATGCTAAAGTTTATACCAGCAAGACTTGCTTAGCTAGGACATAACTTGGCAACTGTTAATCCAATAGCATCCAAACATAGGTAGATGCACCTCGGGGACCTTCATATTATACTTGTGTTAGAGGTCACATGGTACGGTCAAAGGTCATTTGAGATTAAACAATCTTAGGTTATAGATGCAACATGGGACCTGGGCAAGCGGGTGAGGCACAATATGGCTATTGCCTTGTCTGTCTGAAACATGGTCTGTCCACTGTCTGTCTGGTGGTCCATCTGTGTCTGACAAAATGTCAAAGTTCGTATCTGATTGATAACTTAAGTAGTGTTTGACAGATGTTAATCTGATTTCATACAAAGGTACATGGTATTAAAAAAGCTTAAGCTTGATTACAGAGTATGTATATATGTCAAATGTCAGCGAAATGTTATGGCTCATGCAAAAATTAGCATTGGTCGCAAAATCAGAGGACATTCATTCCTTCTGTTTTTATCACCTAAATATGACAGTGTGATTTGTTCATGTTTTAGTAGGCCTACATTGTTCTGAAATTCTGATCATGTTATTTCACACATAACACAGGCAGCAAAACATGCATGAATTCCTGCTGTACTGTGCCATTCTAAAATTTGATTTGTATATTATATTGTTAATTGCCAGCGCATGTATGCACATATATTTCCTATAAACAATGTTTTTGTAACACACCTTAGTCTAGATTGAGTTCATAGATTTGAAGATTAAAAAGATTAAAATCCAAAGAGTAATAGAAGATCATGGTACCATTGAGTCAGTTTTTTTTTTATTTTTAACAGTGCCTTTCTGAAAATGATGAAAACTTGCACCTTCTGACACCCATACATACCACTGTTCCATGGTAAATTAGCAGATAATGATGCATGAAGGCTAATCAAATGACATATTATAGCCCATAGATGGCAGCAAAAAGCAGCATCGTCAACAATCCAGGTTAAAGTTTGCATAGTCACACTTCAAGGTTGTGCTGCCAATACTGACTGTCCTTTTTTACAATAGTTAGAACTTATATTGAGTCTGGTTCAGCAATTTCAATTTAATAACCTTTTAAACTGGGATTTAGTAATTTTAACATTTCATGCATCGACAATCCAGATTAAGTTTGCATAGTCAAACTTGGAAAGGTGATTCCAATACTTGTTCATGTAAACAGTTCATATGAACAGTCTTGAAACCTATATATATACAGGCTAATGATCCAGTAGAGTGTTTCTCTTCATTTTAATCTTTTAATTCCTGGTGTGTTTCATTGTTTGTTTCAGTGTGAAATAATGATTTTTTGTGTTAAATTTAAGGTCATTGCAATGTACAATATTCTCCCTATAAACTGTACAATTCCATAGTACATGAATGTTTTCAGTTTTGTTAGCTCTCCTGAGCTAATTAAAAGCTCAAGGTGAGCTTAGGGACGTTGCGGTAACTATGGGACAAAAATGACCTGTTGTTGGACAGTGGCACCCAACAACTATTATTGGTGCTGAACGCTGTATTTGCCCGGCATATCTGCAAGCATTTTTATTGATGAATAGTTGCTATGGATCATTGTGCTATACCATGTGATTTGCATCCTGAAGTGACCGCAACGTACCTTATGCAATTGTTTTTCGCCCGTCATCTGTCGTTTGTCGGGTGTCGTCTGTCAGTCTTTAAACTTTTTACACTTTTTTACTTCTTAAAAATCCCTGGCTGGATTTTCACCAAACTTGTCAGGAATTATCGTAGGGAAAGAGGTCACAAGTTTGATCAAATGAGCTACACTGCCCCCCCCCCCCCCCCCCCCCCCAAGGATCAGAGGCATAGCCGCCTATGCCAGTTACTAAATGATTTTCAAAAATCTTCTTCCAGGTCCAGAAGTGCTAGACCCAAGTAATATTGTGGGAAGATACCTTTTAAAATGAATGATAAGAGTTGTATTTAGGAGTCCCCGGAGACATCCTGTAGGCCTCTTTGAGGGGTACCATGAAAAGGGGGGGGGGGGGGGGGGGGGTCCACCATTGTTCCATATATGTACATGTTTTGATTTCTTAAAAACTCCTGGCTTGATTTCAACTAAACTTGCCTGAGGTTTGCTGACTAGAGCAACAAGTAGTGTTTTGAAACTGGATTCAAAGCATTGGGGCAAATTTTATAAAAAGCATGAGGCTAGTTGACACGAGGACGCCGTACACTGCGACTTGGATCAAACACATTGCAAGTTGTCAAAGTACATGTACTTGAGCATTCAATGTGTTCATGTAGCATGCCAGTCAATGTGAATGACAGAATAACCTCCATGGCCACTGCACCTTAATTAACTCTCTTCTCCAAAATACCTGTGTTCCCACTAAAACATTATGTTGTATTACTATTATAATATTATAAGTACTGTTTGATTCCATTGACAGCTGGAGAGGTACAAACTAAAGATGATGGAAACTCAAAGGGACCTTGAGCATCAGTTAGAACAGGCCCAGAGAGAGGCTCGTGAAGCACAAGCAGAGCTCATGAAGATGAAGGTCTCACAGGAGGTAATAATTATTTTTGTCTGTTTGTGAATGGTTTATATACCACGTACGTGACCCCCACCAGTAAACTTGCCTAAAAAACTGCATTGTCTTAGGCTCCGGCAATGCACAAACCGCAACCAGCCAACACAGAAAAGAGAGAAGAAATTTGAATAAGAATAGAACCACTCGACTGGCATGCCATGCTACCCTGAGTGTATCCGTATACACTGCACAACTGCTGCCTAAACCTCACTTTGTCTTTTGCGCTCTTGGGCGCTAGTCATCTCTCGCAGCGTCGGCCTGTTCGTGTGCGCTTGGCGTTCGATTGTTCGGCTGGGTGAGATATCACGCTCTATTCAGGCTGGGACCCAGCGGGCCATTCAAACATTGGTACCATCCCCTCCTACGGCGCCAGTCCACCTGCCCGTGTACTTGAGTGCCCTTGGTACTTATTCTCACACTCGTCCATCGCCTGCGCTTGGCGCTTTCCGTGGTGCTCTCCAGCTTCCTCCGTCTGGTCCGTTGCAGGCAGCTCCCCCCGCTTGCATGGGTTTTTGCCCCTCCTGCAACAAAGAATTTAGGGCAGGGTTCTCCTTCCAAGCGGATGTTGCTGGCAATGGTGACTTCCCCTCGGGCTTTGTCAAGCCCCGCTTTATGAGATCTGCCATCCCACCTCGCGGTTTTAGGACGTGAGTCGCAGGCAATTTAAGTCTTCCATGGGAAATGTTATGCGCCCAGCGCACAGGCGGTGGAGGAGTCGTCTCCGCTGCTTCTTTTATGGTAATCAGTTGTGCAACTATACGGGTACACTCAGGATAGCACGGCACGCCAGTCAAGTGGTTCTCTTCTTATGGCTGGTCGCGGTTCGTGCATTGCCGGAGCCTGAGACAAATGCTGCAGTTTTTAGGTAATTGTGCAGGTGAGGGTCATAAGTAGATAAACTGATCATTCCTGATCATACTAATTGTTTACAAAAAACAGCATGGATGCATGAACAAAAAAAATAATAGAGAGCAACTGACAGTTCTCCAATGGATGCTTAGAAATTTGATAAAACATGTTTGGTATAATGGTGTGTGTAAGGACATGCTTCCATTTTACATACTTGCAAGGCTAACAATCTCTTTACATAACTGTGTGACTGTGTAAGAGCATGCATCCATTGTTCATACTCGGCTATCAATCTCCTCAAATAACTTTCTGTGTAAGAGCATGCATCCATTGTTCATACTTGGCTATCAGTCTCCTCAAATAACTGTGTGTGTAAGAGCATGCATCTCTTGTACATACTTGGCTATCAGTCTCCTCAAATAACTGTGTGTGTAAGAGCATCATGCATCTCTTGTACATACTTGGCTATCAATCTCCTCAAATAACTGTGTGTGTAGGAGCACGCATCTCTTGTATATACTTGGCTATCAATCTCCTCAAATAACTGTGTGTGTAAGAGCATGCATCTCTTGTACATACTTGGCTATCAATCTCCTCAAATAACTGTGTGTGTAAGAGCATGCATCTCTTGTACATTTTTGGCTATCAATCTCCTCAAATAACTGTGTGTGTAAGAGCATGCATCTCTTGTACATACTTGGCTATCAATCTCCTCAAATAACTGTGTGTGTAAGAGCATGCATCTCTTGTACATACTTGGCTATCATAGGAATGAGATGTAGTCAAATGGGAATATATTTTTGTACGTTTAAATTTGTAGGCTGAATTGGTAGCTACCACACCTTGATGTAAATCATCCTATATTTTGGAAGGGATATTTTCCCCCTTGGTGCATCAGAGGTTTGTTAGGAATGCAGATCCATTCGTAGGAGAGGCCAACCTCCCTGGGGCTCTCGTTCAGCCTTTTTGTGTGTGTGCAAAAGAATCCACAATATCTTCTTTAATCCCCAAATTGTAACCAAGATTAACATTAATCCCAAATCATTAAAGCATATGATTAATCAAGAGCTCTAGCATAATGAGAATGATGAGAATTTTATCATAGCATCCGATGCTTGATGTCACAGTTAGTCCAATTGATAGTTGTACAGGTAGTAATAGTAAGTTGTACTGGCACGACCATGATGTTAATTCCATCCTCATATGATCCTTTTACTATTAGCTGCGCTGGCATTCATGTGGGCAGCTCTTTTTTACAGAAGACAAACAAAAAGCACCTTTGTGTATTACAGTCAACTCCACGTAAGTCAAAGTCGCATAACTCGAATAATCGCCTGAGTCGATGATTGTAGAAAGTCCTGATTTTCCCCCATAGACACACGTGTGTTAAAACTTCGCATAACTCGAATTCTGTACGTCGAATTATCGCCTAAGTCGAACAAATTTCCCGGAACAGTTGCAATAAAAACCATTAGATACACGTCACGTAAGTAGAATAAACCACAACATGTTGTCAAGCACGCGCCACCAGTTGTAGCACATTCCATCTTTGTTCAGCCCGGTTAAACGTTAGCACAGACGACTGAAGCAGCACATTCCAGCAAATTTAGACTAGCCGTCGCACTCCCAACGCTCATCTCTCATCTCTGTTGCGTTAGTTCTTATTTCCCCTCTCTCTTCACAGTTCCTTATTCGCCCCTTCTGTTTGCCTCTCTCCCTTTCTTTTTTCAGCACTACAATCTCACTTCTAGCAAGCGAACGACATCAAAGCAACATGCGCTGCAGCTAGGGCATCCCATGTGTTGAAATATAAACTCCGCGTAAGTCAAGTATCGCCTAAGTCAACGCGTTTAACTCATTCCCGTGGACTTCGACTTACGCGGAGTTGACTGTATTTATATAATTTGAACTGTTAGTTAAATTAATGAATGTTAAATAGCGTTTTTATTGGTTCTTTTTATTCCAGCAGTTCAAAAAGGCGTTTAATGATGATGGATCGGCTAACGAGACATCTTGCAGCGGATGTGTACCAGAAAGCTCATTTGATTCCACGAATTCTGATGACGATCTACCAGGTCTGTCAAAATCTAGAGAGAAGAGACAAGAAAGTATGCATGGACTTGACCTAGAGATGACCAATGTAAGTTCTAGTGTTTTGTGTACTTTGCCAATAAAGTAAACCTAATTGTTAACCCGTTAGCACTCAGAGCCTCCGTGAAACGCGTCAGCTTACTCCTCACAGCGGTGTGCCAAAACACGGTATTATAGACCTTGGTCCGCAAAAATGAAATAATGCTTTAGGAGTTGATTTTCGTCAATCGCAAGTTATGTTTATTTTGGAGAATAGAAAATGGGGAATTTTCCTAATTTTGTGCTGAAAATACTATGAAATTGCTAAAAGTGGTACTTACATCCCAGTAATCGGAATTGACATTGAAAATCATCTTGAAATACCGATTCACGAGCTCTCCTAAAGATAATATTGGTTTTTTTTCTTGCAGCGTAGTCATTTCGATAGCGACGAGTTTTGGCCTATATATTTACATGCAGCAAGATCAACTAGCGCGGCTTTGTTTGCCCGCTGCTGTGCATCACTGTGTTTGAATGGAAATTTCATGAAGATGGTCCACAGGAAGCATCAACTTTTTATTATGGATGTTCACGGCAGAAATCCCATTGACCAAACAAACACAATTGCAGCCCTGTACGGTGCGTATTACGGATACTAAAGCGCGCTAAAAATGGACGGGCGGTTTGAGGAGTAACCTGAGAGGCGGTTTCGGGCAGTTTGAGTGCTAAAGGGCTAATAAATATCACTTTACTTTCCTTTCTCTTTGAATGAAAGGTTATATTTGTCATCCTGTGTTAAAATAATAATTGAATGGGTGAAAAGGCGGACGGAGTTCAGTTGACTACATTATAATCAAATTTTTCCAGTATAATTGTGCATTGTGTTTTCTGTTGTCCT
Organism: Diadema antillarum; assembly: GCF_040938485.1. NCBI lineage: Eukaryota > Metazoa > Echinodermata > Echinoidea > Diadematoida > Diadematidae > Diadema > Diadema antillarum. Next base: position 30,086 of record NW_027271345.1, on the reverse strand, counting down.
TAATTTCAGAACATGAAAAGGACGTTGGGTAATGACAGCTCATCAGCTAACGAGACATCTGGCAGTGAATGGTTACCAGACAGCTCATCTGATTGTACAGAGTCTGATGATGAACCGCCAGGTATGTCAAAATCTAGAAATGAGACTCGTGACCCTCATGGAGAAAGTGTGCAAGGACTGGACAAGGAGTCAAGTGGACAAGATGCTTTCCAGAGAGACAATGTACGTTGGATCGGATCTTCAAGAGCTAGAGCGAAAACGGGCGAGAGAGTCTGGGACAAAGTACACTATTGCATATTCTGTAATAAGGGATACAAAAAGGTAGTAGAGCACTGGTTTAAAAAACACTGTGAGGAAGCGGAGGTGGGTAGTATCAGTGCGCTGCAGATAGGAAGCAAAGAGCGGAGAAGCCTCATTGCTAAATTAAGAAAATGTGGAGACTATGAGCATAACTCTCGGGTATTAGGAGGGTCAGAAGAAGGCCCATTGGTGGTCCACAAAAGGCCAAAATTTGGGACAAAGGATAACCTGAATACATACAATTTCTGCTCAGGATGCAAAGGCCTATACAAGAAGGCAGCATTGTACAGGCATGCAAAGAAGTGTAAAAGAAGAGCAAAAAAGCGTGAAAATCATCAAAGGTCAGGAGCTGCTCTGATGCCAGTAAACGGAACAGTTTCAGAAAAACTGAAGGTAGTGTTTCTGGGAATGCAAAGTGATAGGTTAACACTGATTGCGAGAAATGATCCTATGATTGTCAAACTTGGGGAGTATTATGTAAATTCAGCAGGCCACACGGATAATTACAGAAATTATGTCTCACAAAAGATGAGAGAGGCATCTCGTCTGCTTTCCCAGGCACGATCACTAGATCCATGTATTCAAACAGCAAAGGATCTAATTAATCCAGAAAACTTTGAGGTAGTCATGAGTGCAACATATGAGTGCTGTTCTTTCAATGAAGCTACTGCAACATATGAAACTCCTTCACTCGCTAGAAAATTAGGTCATTGCCTAACCAGAATTGCTGACATACTAGATGCTGAAAGTTTAAAGGCAGGTGTAGTGAACAAACATGCTGCAGGTTTCAAACGACTCATGGCTCTTGAATGGGGTCCCAGAATATCATCACATGCACTCCGTCAGGCTTCAAATGAAAAGTGGACGAATCCACGTCAACTCCCTCTCACAAATGACATAATGAAACTCAACAAATATGTTGGAGAGCAGGAAAAACATGTGAAAACAAGAATCACACATGAGGGTATCAATGAGAACTCATTTGCAGACCTTGCAAAATGTGCACTGACGCAAGTGGTCTTATATAATCGTCGAAGACCAGGCGAAATGCAATTTCTGAAAGTTCACACATACAAGACAAGAACAGTTCATGGGAGAAGTACACAGCGTGAAGTGCTCAACTCCTTGCCACTCTCTGAACAAGTAGCTATAGATCGATTGTCATTGATCTACATACGTGGAAAACGAGATCGGGGTGTTTCAGTTCTTCTTACCCAGAACATGAAAGACTCTCTAGACATTCTTGCAAATGAGACGAACAGGCAGAAGGCTGGTGTCAGTGTTGATAACCCATATGTTTTTGCTAGATCTCATTTTGATGCTGAAGGTCCGCATCGCTCCCATGACTGTCTGCGAGCTTTTGCAAAGGAGTGCGAAGCAGAAAGCCCATTGTCACTTACAGCAACTAACCTACGAAAGCAGATTGCCACTATGAGTCAGCTATTACATCTCAATGAACATGAACTTGATCAGCTAGCAGAGCATTTAGGGCACAGCATGTCTGTGCACAGGCAATATTATCGCCTCCCTAGCGAGGCACTTGTCCTGGCAAAAGTGAGCAAGCTCCTGAATATTTTTGAACAGGGCAGGATTCAGGAGTTCAGAGACAAAACTTTAGATGACATTCATATCAGTGAGAACACAAAAGTTTTCATGGAAGAAAGTCCATGTCTCACTGATCAGCCAAGCCCCAGTTCTCATTTGACAAATACTAGTAGTCCGACATTGTCACGAGATGCATCAGTAAATGAAAGGCGCAAGACTGCAACAGATGATGAAACACATCAGGAAGTCAATACAGTACAAGGTAAAATGGGCACTGGCATAGGTTTCAAGCGAGCACAAAGAAGAGCTAACACCTACCAGGACACCTCTTTTCCTGAAAGAAAAAAAAAATGTGGCCAGAGAGAAGCATGGTCCAAGCAAGAAATATCAGCAATAAAGGCTGATGTTGCACTAAAGAAGTGTCTGGCCTTAAATAAAGTCCCATCTTTGCCAGATTGCCAAAAGGCTATAGACAGCTTTCCTGCATTGGGCAAAAGGACAACTGTACAAATTAAGAGCAAAGTATGGAACATGTTACAAACAATGCGAAGAAAGGCTGCACGTCTGTAGAGTTTCTTCCTTATTGGAGTCCATGTGACAGTAAATGATTGGGCTACATTGTTGTTGTTAGAGCCCATTTCAATATGCATTCCTCTCATGAGATGTTCTCTGTGTGATAAGAAATCAACAATGATCCGTTTAGCCTCTGAGTTTCTGACAAGTCTAAACTGACCCTGGGAGGGACAGGTTAGACGATTCCTAATATAAACTTTCAAACTCCTAATTTGTCAATATCACAAAAATTTTGAAAAACTCGAAAGTGGAATTTGTTCTTGCTTTATGTAAATTGAGGAGGTATTTCACTTTACACCGACAGACTACAGACCTACAACATATGGCGAACTTTCTAAGCCTTGTGGTGATTGTGAATAGATCAATATCTTTCAGAGGTTCAAAAATGACTATCAGTAACTATAGTTTTCATTGTATTTAACATTGTCTGGTCTCCTGAAAGTTTACTGTTTCAAGAAAGCTACTTGCATCTGGGCGATGTAGCTACTGATATGAAATTGAAGCCTTTGAAGGATTCATTTGTGCTATAATGTGAAAACAAGGAAAAAATGATTTTGTGATTGTAAGAAAAAAATGTCCCCGAAAATGTTAAAATTAATCTCTGTATTATGGCAAGTATTGGATCTGTAGGGACAAGTTTTTGTATTGTTTGTGCTATTAAAATGTTACTTGCCACTTTGAAATATTTTGCTTTGAATGCTTTTTGAAGCTTGTAATTAGATAGAAAGTGTTATTTGGATCTAATTCCTAAAACCATCAATGTGTAAACTTTTTCCTGTAAAGTAGGATTTTTGCTACAATCAACGTTCACTGTAAGGATGCACACCATGAGGGGTCATTCCTCCTTGGTCATATGTCAGCTTCAGTGTACATGTGCCAATTTGTTTGGTACAGTCCATGTTGAAACATTCTCTTTTTGTATATCCATAGACATTGCAATCTGGATTTGTTCTGGCTAGCAAGTACATGTAAGATGGAAATTTTACCCGTCTCTATTAATGCTCACTTGCTCATGCGTCTTCCGCCATTCGTAAACGTATTAGATGTTTGACTTCTCAAAAATCTGTGGCCCGATTTCAACCTAACTTGGGTGGAATAATCCTAAGGGAGAAGAGATCTAAGTTTGTTCAATTGGGGTATGCCACCCCTCAGGGGGATGGGGCATAGCCCCTTTTGTTAAACACACAGTAGATTTCAATAATCTTCTGCTCCCGATCCAGAACTACTACAGCCAGCCATATTGTGGGAAGATGCCTTTGTGGACAAAAAATCAATGTTGTTCATTGGAGCACCCAGGGTCATGCCGTTTGGCCCCTGGGAGGGGTACAAGTGGGGGGGGGGGGGGGGGGGGGTTGTCTCCCTTTAGTACAAAGTACACTTTTGACCTTTTCTTCAAAACTCATGACCCTATTTTTTTGACAACATTTGGCATGAATCATCCGTAGGGAAAGGGAGTTAAAGTGGAGAGTCTCACCCCTAGGGGGTTCAGTGGCTTAGCTCTTGGGTGGGGCCAGCTCCTCATGGTTTAAATATATTGTTTACCTTTTATCCATCAAGGGGATCAGGGGCATAACCCCAGAAGGAGGAGCCTCCTTATAGTGTTCAATGCATAGTTAAACCTTTACTTGAAAAGTAATGGCCCTATTTATACAAAACTTAGCATGATTCATCCTTAGGGGAAGGTAGTTAAATTTTCTTAACATTTGAATGTGTACATTAATATCAATGGCAGACAGTTCTGCAAAATTTAGTAAGTAAATGTGTTGTACATGTGCTACTCATCTTATAAATATAAGCTGATAGGATTCGTTGTATGAAATACTGAAAATTAGTGTTTGAAGAAGTGTTCACGTTGCCTCTTTGTTTGGGGTAAATTGCTTGTATGAGGAAGGCAGTCCTGGAATAGATACATCACCTTGTTGGAGTATATATTATTATTAAGGATTTTCTTGTCAGAATATGACTTTGACAATAAAGTTTGTTCCTTTGTATTATTATCATTAAGGATGTTATTTCACTTCAAACTGTTACTATATGGGACAAATCATTTACTTAGGTGAAGAGACCTGAACATCGTCCCCTCACCCCTTTCAATTGGGATAAAAGGACAAGTGATTTATAATTTTAATTACTTGTTTGTGTGACTCAACATTTCCATGAGCAGTCTTTCACAATGCTAGTCAGTGGTTCAATAGTAAAGCTCAAGTTTATCAATATCCCCACTCCCTCACCCCTCCACCTACTACTAAGTTGGTAAGCCATAGTTATAATACCAATGTTAATATGGTTGTTTGTGTGCTTGTTTGTCCAATTTACCCCCCAAAAGTGTCCCAGTTGTCCTTATCTATTCGGGTAAATGGGAGGGTTTGATACCCTTGATTTTTTTCTTTATCCCTGAAAATGATATGCATGTATATGACGACACCAAGACAGAGTATTTCATGTGTCTGAATGATATTTCTTTTGTGTCAGGCAAAAATTTTATTTAATGTATTTCTGCTCAACGTAATCCACAAATCATGTCCAATTTACCCCATTGTACCCAATGGGAACTTATCAGTGGGATATAGCTTGTCATAAGAGTTGAGGGTTTACAGACAATAATAATTGTTATACCCAATGCCATGCTTGAAATTTGTGCATGTCTTCATTTTATATTTTTCACCTAAACTTCTTCTGTCATGTCTATGTCTGCATTGTCCAGCCATCTGCAAAGTTTCTTCCCTAATTTTGCTATTATGAACATGACTCGGAAGTAGACAAATTTTGTCTCTCATTTTTGGGAGACTATAGAACTTTTGTACCGACATACAGTGACATAAATGTAATATACCTCCTCAACAGAATCAAATATGCAACATAACCTGGTCATTGTTTTTTTTGTTAATGATGTTCAAAAGATCTATTATATGTGCTACCTAAGTTGATTCAAAGCGTCTTTTATTATTTGTTGATTATCAACTGAGCAAAACAACACAACCAGATAATGCTAAAAGTTGCCATGGCATAGCATTTAATTGTTCAATCATGACAGTGGGTACAGGCCTCATTGCATGCTTGAGCACAATTTTGAACAGTGGCCATGTGACCATGATTATTATGCATATAAATTTGCATTATTCATTATCTTTTGATTATCACCTGAGCACAAAATGCTAGAATTTGCAGACCGCCATAGCATACCATTTAATTTATCAACCATGGTAGTGGGTCCATATCTTATTGCGTGTTTGGACACAATTATGAACATTGGCGATGTCAACCATGAATATTATGTACAAGTATTGGCATTATGATCACATTTTGACATACAATTCATGTAAAAAAAAAATAGTTGCAAGTCACAAGTATTGAATGCACTGTAGAATGGTATAATTTCAACTTCAGTTGAATTTTATTGCGTTTGAATGTCATTTATTGTCATTTATGAATACACAAAATTATAATTCTGTGTTGATATAATTACATAGTATTCATTTTTCATGTTCAGTCTGTTCTCTTGATATTCAAATAAAAAGAAAACTAGAAGCAGCTCTCATTTGTAATGTGCCTCTCTCAGTCATTTCAATGTACGTTTTGAATACCTCTTGATGGGGAGGGGGATTCATGCTCTTGTTGCTCACTTTCAAAATGCTTCCTCACCCAACATCTCGTAACCAAAGCTCACAATGCACATGTATAATAAAGTATGGCAGCAGTTGACCCCCCCTTAAAAGAAATCATAATTAAGTAAGTAATGAAATCAATTAATAGAACCCCCCCCCCTTATACATTTTCGCTGTCTTAATATATTCCCATTAGGTCCCCGTTGACCTAACCTCTATGCATCTAATCCCTCCCCCCCCCCCCAAAAAAAAAAAAAAAATGGAAATAAAACAGACAAGTCAGAATGGAAGGGGTGGGGGTCATTGTACCCCACCATTGCAAAACCCTGGCTACGCCAATACTTATCCCCTCGCACAATCCCCCAGCCCTTTTAACAGCAAACTTGATTTATTCCTTGGCTTGACTGAGAGGGCGCCCTCCCATTTGACACACATCATAATATTATGTGAGTACACACAATCACACATACACACACACTCACACAGTAAAAGCACACTTGCTCTTACAAACAGTACATTTCGAGCGCTCCTCGAATTCCTGTTCACGGCTTACCGGCTCGAACTGCATGATGCACGAGTATGTGTGTGTGTGTGTGTGTGTGTGTGTGTGTAAATACAGTGTCGTTTTCATCAATATGTGCTTCACTAGAGTGCTCCCCTCATCTAAGTGGGATGATAATTATACGTTAATGCAAATTAGAGCAAGTTAGAGCAAATGAGCAGATAAGCAGTCCTAGCACACGTATTGCCACTCATTCAAGGACATGCAACAACAGTTAGCTCTCTAGCAGTCCTCAGACATGTCAGAAGTACGTGTAGAATCCTCCCGTTGTTTTTATATGGACATAGTATGGTGTTACTTTCATGGTTACGCCTGTTCATCCTCGGAAATCAGAGAAACATTGCAGTCTGTTAGTCGGATTGTCCATAGTTACTCGACCACCCAGGTCATTGCCCCTGAGGTCATTCACAAGAAGTTTGGATGGTCTGGCCTGTACACTTCCACCGCTCTCTCTCCTACTCAGCACTCGGTATCTCTCCATCATCCCGCTCTACATCTTTCTATATCGCCTGTCATCAGTAATTCTTTTTATCATAAAACACTCAGCCTTAATAGGTGGCGCTGTTTTGATGAAATAAAAATGATATTATAAAACCATGACCTCTTGTGCTAAATATCAGCCAAAATACTTAGACCTTCATAAGGCCTAGCACATGCATTTAAGAAGAGTATACACGTTGCACAATACGCAACTGCTATAAGTGTGCTTTTAAAATCTTCATCTTTGAACATGGGGAGTGCCTCAAGTGAGTGTCTCTTTGCTTGTGCTTTATCAATATTCCAGGGGATAATTTGGAGGCATAAATCACGGGGCTCTATGGAGGGAAGAAGCCCACTACATAATAGGACAGTTACGACTTGGCGCAGCTGCAAAAATGATTTTCTGATGAGGACGCATAATACACACTGTCGTTAAGAAGTTAAGAGGATGTGGAGCGTGATGAAGAAAATGAGTTGCGATTAATGCATAAGTGAGCAAGTGAATCATCTCACGATTCTTGGCATCATTAAAACATTCTCTGGGAGGACATCCCTCTCAAACCAAGGTTCTCTATTTAACTTTTCTCCCCCCCCCCCCCCTCTCTCTCTCCCTCGATTTCTCTCTCTCTCTCTTCTTATCTACTTGGACCTGTGTGAGTCAATGCCCTAGGCTCGTAACGGTAATCATCGTTCTAACTAGTTCGCCATCTTCTCTCTCATTTACCACAAACCTATGCAAGCATACATGTTTCCTCATAAAGCGTTATTCTCTGTTACCCCCCCCCCCCCAAAAAAAAAAAAAGAAATATCTATGTTCATGTCGAAAAATAATGTTATTTGAATTGAATTGAATTGAATTGAATATACATACAGTGTACACACACACACACACATGCACACACCATGATATACAATACAATGTTATTAATACTTTTTATTTACTATTAGAAATCTGTACGTGCTCTTCATTCACTATTCGAGCAAATATGTCAAATGCATGATTAGCCTCAGTGAAGTAAGACTGCACTTGAACATGCATCTGTAGTCTATAGTGCATTCAAGGTAATGTATTGTTTATATAACATATAAAACATGACATACTTATTGTAGTGGTATACTGGTCGGTGGCAATGCTTTGTTTTGTAAGTCTGCACGAATTTACTTCACCATCTCCCAGAGTTATTAAATAGCAATTCGTTTGCTTGAAGCTACAGGGTATGATACCCTTTTCATAAAACTAGTTTCACATCGCAGGTAGATCGTGATCTTTCTTGAAAATGAAAACAGTGATTTTCTTTTTTTCGGAACAGCCTGGAGCGCAGCTGAGGTTTTCGTCAGTATTATTCCTCTTCCGTGCTATACTAATAGATCCGACCTAGCTCTGTCGCTTTTAGATCATCACACTTAGTATTTGAGGATGTGCTAGCTCAGCTTTGTTCTTTGCTCTGTTCCGACAAAATGTCTTTTGATATTTACATAATACCTTCCACGGCAGTTCGCCATACAATTTTATTTGAGCTGAATTTATTTATTTCACGACGGTTCAATGACCTCAACAAACGGCTATTTTTCTGCAAGTCCGTGGAGATTAAAAAATCAGACAATTGCAAAATATACTATACAACTTTTTACAACAGAAAAGGGAAAAACAAAACATACAGAATCATATACCCCCAAAAAATCAACTAATTATGAAGTATTTTATTGTAATGTAATGTTAAAAGTAGTACAACAAATAGAAAAAGCAAAGGCAAAACATACAGAAACAAATGCCTAAAAAATATCATGATTCCGCATTTTCCTCTCTGTTTACCCAGATTTTTTCCCTTATAGAAGTGATGAAGTTATTTAGATGAATAACTCGGCATATTCAATCGCTTTCTATGAGTTGGCTAGTTAGAATAGTCAGAGTAGAGACATGAATCAGAGCCGGCAGAACAACGTGACCAGTTGACTATAGTTGACCAGTACAAGTAAAAGTACAAATACAAGTACAATACTTAGCATGCTTAGTATAGTATGAATACTTATTAGGCTCTGTTTTCTCTGCTTCTCTCTAAAAAAAATCGAGTGAAAATATTCACTCTTAAAAGAGTGAATATTAAAAAGAGTGAATTTAGAGTGAAATTGGAGTGAATTTTGAGTGAAAATGTTCATTTTCACTCAATTTGGAGTGACCTCAAGGATCACTCGAAGATTTTGGAGTGATCCCTGAGGTCACTCTAAAACGAGTGAAAATGAACATTTTCACTCAAAATTCACTCCAATTTCACTCTAAATTCACTCTTTTTTGTATTCACTCTATTAGGAGTGAATATTTTCACTCGATTTTTTTTTAGAGAGATTTGAAGAGCAAATCTATTGATGGGACGCGTAGCCTGCCTGCAATCCTCCGATACCTCCAGACTGTTCTACTAGTCCTAACCTTGAACTCATCCTCTTCCTATGAAGCTCAATGGCTTTACTCACTCACTGCTCGTACTACTCATAGATACCTTTGCGGAGCTATTTCGGACCTCGGCAGCTTTTGACTCGCGAGGGCGTTTCTATAAATAACGGTGGCCCACGATCGAATAAATCAGCAGGGGTTTCCATATCGGGTCGGCTAAGAATAGTCACCTTCCCTCCAGGTCCGATTCCTCCTTTATACCGGTTGGTTGGAGAGGTGGAAAATTGGTGGGGTAGTATTCGATACCAACGAACTATACAGGAAGGAGCCATCTGAAAGAGATTAATGGTGGATACTGGCGTATAAACAAGGCGGATTTTAGTAGGGGCATTTGGGACTCTTTGGACGCAATGCTGACCCATTTTCAAGGCTTCCAAAGAGTTCACCAAGGTCATCAAAGTGAATTTGCAGAGCACGGCTATCTAACATGCCATGAGAATTTCTCTCTTAAGATGACTATATAAAAGTACAGATACATTATATGGAGATGTATATATATATATATATATATATATATATATATATATATATACATATATGGACAGAAAAAAAAGAAATGTGCATGAAGTTATTTGTCTTGGTCCCGCTAATTAATCAGGCAAACATAAAGCAATCAAATTTGCTGGTAATTCCTTGAGCTATGGTTTAAAGGGTGTGTACAATTCTGGTCGAGGTGAGGATTTAGCTTTTAATGTTTTGCGAGATATTCAGAAAAAACTCAATGAGACGTCAAAGAGCATGCAATTCTAAGGGGAATCAAAAGTTTATTTGATGAAAATCGGTTTTGAAATCGCTGAGACATCCAAAAACAACGTGAAACAAAGAGATCCTAATAAAGGCGTGGCCTGTCGCCTTTTATTGTTAACACTTTTTTTGATATCTCAGCCATTTGAAAACCAATTTTCATCAAATAAACGTTGAATCCTTCTAAGAATCACATGCTCTTTCATATCTATGAGAGGTCTCTCATTATCTCACTTACGAATGTTCAAAACATGAATCCCCACCTCAACCAGTACTGTACAGTCCCTTTAACGCATTCCTTCTCGACGGACTGTATAGACAATAGACAAGAGGATAGATTATTATTGTTATGACATTCGTTTGCATCCGCGAGTATACACAGCAGTAAAAAGCAAATAGAAAGTAAACAATGACATCGATCACTCGATCACTACACGTATATATGAATTTACCATGAGGAACTCTTAAAATCGGTAACTACTGAACAGACGATCTTATCAAACAAAGAATGTTGATAATAATTGTCATTACCATACATCTTACTTGTCAATAAAGTTCGAGCATTAACCAATGCAAAGTCAATTCATACTGAGATACGTTCCTTTTAAAATCAACAGATGACCTCGCGCCAGGCTGGGCAGTCCAAGTACAGATGAAGGCAACTTTATGATGACCGTCACACTTCCGCCATCTTTCCTAATCCATTTGATTCGACAATAACAAAAACAAACAAAAAACCACCAAAGCAACAACAAAAGATGCAATGAATATGTAAAATATAAAATAACTCATTTATCTAAAGCAACTAAAGCAACAACATCAAAGACCTTAAAAATGTGAAAGATGAAGGCTAAGGTGGACAGTCTTATATCTGTCTTCTTAGATTTATCCAGACAAAACTTTCGTTTAAGTAACCAAAGTGTGAAGAAAACAAAATAAACAAATAAGTTCAGAGATGGCAAGTATCGATTTAACAAGTTTATAAATCATATTAGAACATACACGGTGTATATTTCGTATTTTGCTGTCAGAAACGAAACACTCTGTATATCTGCGTAGAACATAACATTTAACAAGAACAACAGACTTTTCCTTCTCTTTGACGTACAACCTTCTCTAAGACATGTCATTTGGTAGTATTATAGTGAATGTCTTCAGGAATGTAATATCAAGCGTGTCACATAATTCATGGCCTAGCTCCAAGGAAAGGCAATTCGTATGGCACATCCTGTCCCGATAAGAAAAAGGTTAAAAAAAAAACTTTGAGGTGAAAAAAATACTGAACACAGGACTGCAAAATCATTGAGTCATTTACCATACCTGCATAGTTTGACCTAATGATCCTCGCCGTTTTGTATCTTCAGTATTTCACTTTCACTGGTTTGAGCAGTCTTTTGTTTTTGTTGGGTTTTTTTGTCCTGTATTGATTTGAGATATTTCAGTTTGACCACGGACTTTACGTCACAGTCACGTCACAGTACTTGTGATAAAAATCTACATCAATATATTATCTGCACTTATATGTTACACAGGGGTATACAAGACTACACCAGGGGTATACAAGACAAACGTCTACCTCAATATATTATCTGCACTTATATGTTACACCAGGGTATTATACAAGAATACAGAAGATTATTGCAGAAACAGAAAGCGAAAAATCAAATGTATGAGGAAAATAGACATGAATAAGAATTGGTTGACCTTGTGACAAAATAGAAGGTTATGTAGCGGATAATGTCAGAAAAAAGGACCAAGAGAGGTAAAGATGAACACTGAGAGGGATAATAGGTGAATTACTTATTGTCATAATGCAAAATAGATAGCGGGAGGTGAAAAAGAGAATTATAAGGTAGAAAGGTGAAAGGCAGAAATAAGCGACGTTATTCATCGAGGTTGTAGAATTGATTGAATACTTGACCAGTCAATTGCTAATCCGCGGGACCTGGTTCTCAGCTCAATAGACGGCCATGACGGCAAATGGGTGAAGTGTTTTTCACCGATGTCTAAAGATTGCCCTCAATAACTGAGAAATATTTTAACACTTTGAGCAGAGGTCGCGGAAGCTTGGAAATAACCCCACCCTCCACCAATCGGGATGGAAGGTAATCGATAACAATTTGTCCTCGGTCAGAAAGAGCCGATAAAGTGTCCATACACACAGTCCCACAAAAGGCCTAGCCTCATTAACAAAACTCCTTACCAGCAGTTTTACGGACTAGCCCCCCCCCCCCCCCCCCCGCGGATGCTTCTATTCTAACAACACCTTCTTTCCACATCCCCCATTGTTCTCGTATACCCATCACCTATACCCCCCGCCACAACTCTCCCTATAGCATTATATCTCACGCACTCCCAAGCCCCTTTCAACATATCTGGCAGGTTGTATTAGCTTGATCTCATTTCACGGGGAAATCCATCCCCTCGATTGTTCTCGGCGCACTTGCGGTCAAGAGCCCTGGGCAGGAGCTCACAACACAAAAAGAGACAATGCGTCTCTTAATGATCTACTGAATTGTCAAAAAGGAAGTCCTATCGAGTAACAGGGAATTTCGACCAGTTGAAAAAGAAAATACTTCTGGTTTTAATTGAGAGAAAATCTTAGCTGAAGGCTGAAGTGTTTAGCCGCTTGGGAGAGAATGAATAATACAAGTCTATATATGTATCATATATATATATATATATATATATATATATATATATATATATATATATATATATCGACCAGGAGCAGCCGTATACCATTGTGTGTATGTATGCTTCAGAAACGGATTTTAATCTAACATCACATTGCATCCTGGTCACTGAGGAAGAATGCGATGACTAACCTGTTTGGTGTCTTGTTTCTATATCATGCGCTCTCCTCGCCAGGATAAAGCGTTTTGGGTGACTATACCAATGATCGTTTAGCTCTTTTTATTGTGAGCTGTTTTGGTTTATAGGCATGATAGGTGTTTGATTTTCCTCTTTCATTTTTGTAAATTCCGAACACTCATAAGTCAACTTTCACGAGTAAACATTCATGCAGACACACAAACACACTGGTATCCATATATAAACAAACAAATATATGCATATATATATATATATATATATATATATATATACATATATATATATATATATATATATATATATATATATATATAGATATAGATAATAATTAAAGTGACTGTTTACATTTCTGTTGATTTCCATGACATTTCCATTACTGGATAAAAAAAAAATCTTGAAATTATCTACAATAGACAGGGGCCTCTTATATTAAAGTATACATAATTATGTACGTATGACATGCATGTATATATATCATAAATGTACTTGTATATATACTTATTCAAGATGATTATATAGTTAAAAAAAATAATCCTTCAAAATACGAAGGCTAATTGGCACGAAGCAGGCTTGGACACGTACATGACGTACATGGTATATGAAAAGCAAGAAACTAAGAATAATTACATCTGACCCTTATTTCCATAACGTTTCATATACGCCGTATACGGCCGTTTGTAATCAAAACATTGAGGTCGGGAAGGACAGGCGCACTTGGCTTGGTAACTCGAAGCTAGGGCTTTTGTCATCGATTTCCTATTTATAGCTCTCAGCCCTTTGACTGCATCTTGTCGAAGATGTTGTAGGTATCTATTTCTCTATTGATTCGCTCATCATCAACCTCATCAGAAATCTCCCCTATTGATAAGTTTACATATGATTCTTGGCATTGCTTATTAGTGACGAAGGACGTGACCAAAACAAACTATTTCGGTAGAAACTTTATATTGAAAGTCAACAAGCAATATTAGATCAACTATAGCTGTTCATGAATATTTTGGCATAACAAGCATATTGTCCTGCCATTAAAAATAGAGTTAATGTTTTACAATAATTTACGATCTTCCCTTCAAACAAACATGTATACCTGTTTCTTGTTCATATTGAAATTGAATGTTTCAGTTTCAGTTTCAGTAAGTTTTATTTCTCCACTTGTACATAACAGAAAATAAGTATAATAATATCGAACATATTATTCACAAGTCATGAAACTATACACAAAATTTCGCATTACAAATATATAATCATGTGAAATAATACATAAGTATCATTACAGATCTCTAAGTGTACAGGTGGAGGAGACCGTTATCAATAAGCAAAACGCTTGACTTGGACAACGGCCTTATGTAAAGCTGGATCAAGCAACCACTCGTTTTAAACATGCAGTCCGGTGTGATATTTCAGGAGACGTAGATGTGATAATACATCTGATGTTTCTCCTCGTAAAATCATCCGTCAATGCCTCGACTAATGCTGTAAACCGATCTATGTATACTGTATTTTTATGTTTTTACCCATCGGCAGGGCCTTCATTAAAATCTTTTTTTTTTTAACTGACGAGGCTACCCTGATTAGATAAAACTCGAAATAAATACTTTGCACTTCTGTCTAATTGAATCGAAACTCTAAATCAACGTGATGTCCATGATATAACAAAACGGACAACTTGGCTTGCAACTGGAGGAGGGAGCAACTCAGCCTTTTTTAAATCGCCAAAGACGCTTTCAAAGCTTTAACCTCGTCTTAATCCATCGTAGACTGTTGTAAAGCAATTTCCAAACAGTCCCCAACAATCAGAGCTAAGCATGGTAAACTCTTAGAAAGCCACTTGACACGTAAAGAAAAAAAAATCGATGTGCATAGTTACAGAAGGACCTCCTCACGTGTGTGGGTTCGTGGGTGTAAGTGTGGTGAGTGCGTGCCTGGATCTGTACTCGTGGGTGTGTTTGCACGGCGGATGTGTCGGGGTGTTTGTCTGCGAGGGAAGTTTTTTTTTTTTGTCATTGCATATTACAATCACACATACAAAACATTGTGATTTGTGTTTACATGGAATGAAATTCAAGCTTGCAAATAAGAGGTTTTAAGAGGGTAATACATATGACACAAGGAGTACCGTATTTCATTCCGTGAATTCTCTATAGTCCGGGATTGTTGATATTATCCTTGAGGTGTGATCAATACTTGTTTATCTACGATTAATGTCGCTATCATTTCAGCATATCCAGGAAAACCCTAGCTAGAGATTCAATGAACATAGGGGTATAGTTTAAGGCATTGAGCATACTGATGTGTCCTACTTGCACATTTTCCGGGAAAATCTTGTAGTCAACTGCACGTCATGTACGTAGAGAGGTAGGCCTAAAATGCATTGTGTATATCTGACGCTATTGAACCAGATCAAATGAATACACTGAGAAAGACAAAGTAAACGATTATCATTTCAGGAAACTACTAAGATTATCTTTAACTTAATACATAACATCGAAAATTTAAATTGATGCTAATTTTGTTCATTTCAACACGGTAAAAGCTTGCAATCAAGTAAAAAGCTGAATTTTTACAACGTATACAAGCTCATTTACATATAACACTTCAAACAAGTGTCAAAATGTATGAGTGTAAAAAAAAATAGAAATAAAACGTTTGCAAAATAGATAGCGATATGAGACATGAATTACAAAGTAAAAGATGTAAAATATGAAAAACATAAATCAAAGGCATTTGCTTGAGAAAATAGAAAATAATACGAAAAAGTATGAGAGCAGGGACGACGGCACGTAACTCAATAATAACCAACGGACAGAGCGGAGGGCTTATAGTGTCTATATTATGATGTAATGATAACCATTGCGTGTCAATCATCATATACCGCGTCAATGTTGTTGTTTGACTGATTAGTTTGCTCGTAACCTTGCCACCTCCCTGAAACATTATACGTGCATTACCCGTTTCCAACGTGTCGATTACGAGCAACGCCAAGCACGGCGCACGCGCGATGCGTGCAAAAATGTACCCCTTTTCACCAGCTGGCAATATCAATTCATCGTCACGTGTTCAAATAATCAACGTCTCATCGTTCTATTGTCTGGGCTATCTTCGAGATGTCATCTCAGGTGCGTTGCCCGCGTGAGTTTGATCATTCTCGTTTGGTGGCCCTGGGCCTTTGTTCGTCCTCCACCAAAACATGGGTACTCGACATAGAGCAAACATTTCCCTGTGGCAAAATCAAACATGGAAATATCTGATGATTTTTTTTTTCTTCGTTCGCTGAGTGCACGGGGTGCCCATGTCTATATGAGAGAAATCAAACCTCGGAATATTGTGCCCATTCTTACCCCCCCCCCCCCACACACACACACACATTATTTATCATATATTATTTATTTGACTTTCATTCAATATCTGCATAATTTTCACAATGAAACCAGTATGAACAGAAATAAGCAGCTGTATAATATTCTTCGCTTGCCCTGTTGATTCTCACTTTTTTTAAACATACAATGAAATATTTTATGCAAATCATACAAAAGTAGAATAAATTCTGCATAAATCTCATAGTACGAAAATAACGCAGACACACTCACACACACACACACACACACACACACACACACACACACAAACCATCGCCAGCAACACAGGCATTTGGAAGATCTAACAATTATTTTAACTTCGTGCTAATGAATATCGATCTCTGATATAAATATTTCTCATAAAAGATACATATTACTAAAGACATCTCTTACTCAAGAGTCGAGAAATGGCTTTCAAAGTTATCAATTTGACGAGCCTCATATTAAGAAAAATCTATTTCGATCAAATTATAAAACATGTCGCCATAGAGAATAGAGTATCTTGAGCGAGTCATGGTGAAAGATAATATGTCTGTTTTGTCTATTTTGATACATTGACTTTGGTCCCTGAAGTTTCAGATATGAAAATAAATCTTTTGAAATAAGCCTGCATTAAAGAAAGGATGTCATGGCATAAACTCATTTTATCAGTTTCATAAAATGACACCAGTGCAAATTTCTGCTTGTTGCAGTTTCTGACCCCCCCCCCCCCTTCATAAGAGGGGATGGGGATGTTTCCACGATGAAAAAATAACCATTTTATAAAGAAAGATCTTTAATGTGCTTATTTTTGTACTTTGCTTTGAATTGACTTGATCTGAGTCGATGCAATTATTAAAATATTATGCTGATTTTGTTCAGAGTTGTATCCTTTGAGTACTAGGTGATATTTCTTTGGTTTCTTCTTTCTTAGTTACGTTCGAGACATTTTCCAGGAACATTTAAGAAAAAGTGAAAGTGCCTTGGTTGTCTATACCGAGCATAATATATTATATATGGCTTTAACATTACTTATATGTGGTTTCTAGATTGCTTATTTTTAGGAGCTTGAGTTGTACTGATGTTACATATTCGACATGCTATTCTATTTTCTGAGACTCACTGTGTTGTTTTCAATGAACTCTGACCTTCGTATGCACGTTTGAGGTGGAGGATAAGATTGCCATATCCACAAAAAGTTTCGACCAAACATTATATAAGAGAGAGGTCAGGTTTATTTTTCATTATGAGAATGAGCCAATTATAGTTTCCATGCCTAAACATGACCTGAAGGTATTATGCAATTCAAATGCGCGTCAATCTTTAGGCAATCCTAAAGTGCCTGGCCATGGCGTATACACCGACAGAAACCAGATACCAGAAGACAACGTGAGCCGGAGGACATCCTATACCAGGGATGCGCATCTTCTCCTCCGTTTGTTTGGACAAGATATCAATACATGTTCCTCAAGCCGACTGATCCACTGGACCGGATAAAGCCGAGCTAAAGATAGACACCGGCATGTATTTATCTACTGGCCTTGTGACATAAGAACGCCCAAGATATAGATTGACAGAGAGCGAGAAAAAAATATATATAATGTGTGTATACGGTATCTTCAATCCATTCCTTCTTAGATTAGGAGGATGAAGAGAGAGAGGGGGGGGGGGTAAGATCAGATTTAAAGGGATTATATAGTTTTGGTTGAGATGGGGATGCAGATGTTAATTTTTGCAAAATATTAAGAAACCCCTCATGGAATATCATGGTCTATGTGATGAAAATCGGTTCTGAAATGGCTGAGATATCCAAAAAAGAAAGAAAAACAAAGTGGTCTTGATAAAAGGTGGGTCCCACCTTTTCTTAGGATCTCTCCGTTTCTGGATATCTTAGCCATTTCAAACCGGATTTTCATCAAATAAACTCAAAAATACCTCTAGAATTGTATGCTCTTTCACATTTCATAATTGGCTTCTCATTATCTCACAAATAAATGACATTGGAAACCTGAGGCCAAATCTCAACCAGAGCTACAGCACCCCTTTAAGGGGAGTGGAATAGAAGAAGTGTAGGATGGGTTAAGAGAAGGCATCCTTAAAGAGTAATAGAGAGAGAGAAGAGAGGGAGATGAGGAGGGGTGGGGAGAGAGAGAGGAGGAAGGGGTGGGAAGGAGGGGAAAGGGAAGAGGAGAAGGAAGGGGAGAGGGAGGGGAGAGGAGGGACCTATACAGGCAGAGAGAGATGGGGGAGGTATGTAGATCGCCCATTATTCCATTTTATCTGGAGAGCAACTTAGAGAACTTGATCCCTTATGCGTTTTCAGGCTAACTATTCACATTTACACACAGACACAGACACACACACACACACACACACACACACACACACACACACACACACACACACACACACACACACACACACATACACACATACACACACACACACACACATACACACATACACAGAATCACGCACCACATAATTACACATAACACATATACACCGTACCACACGTACATTGTATACTACACATTTTTAAACACTGTACTTTAAAATTAATAAAACCTTCGCGAACACACATACAACTGTAGATATCTTCAAACACTCGACTGTATCATTCTCTAACGAGGAATACGTATTTGTGTATTTAGGAGCCTACTAATCATTGATAAATTAATGTCTTTCCTCTTCATAACTCATCAAAAACCTTTAAAGGGATTGTACAGTTATGGTTGAGACATAATTTCAGGTTTCTAACATTTTTTGGTGAAGTAATGAGAAACCTCTTATAGAATGTGAAAGAGCATGTAATTCTATGAGGAATTCAACGGTTATTTGATGAAAATTGGTTTTGAAATGGCCGAGATATCAAAAAAGAGCGATTCTAATAAAGTGTGGGACCCACACTTTATTGCGATTGATTTGTTTTACTTTGTTTTTTGATGTTTCAGTCATTCCAAACCCGATCTTCGTCATATAAACTTTGAATTCCTCTTAAAATTGTATGTTCTGTACTATATCATAAGTGTTTTCTTGGTATCTCGCAAAAAGTTAAAAACCCAATTCTCATCTCCACCAAAACTGTACTATCCCTTTAATACGTGAAAAAAAAAATCGACTGAATTCAATGATACTAATAGGCCTACTCCGTTGTAAACAGTGGTTAAAAGAATGAGATAGCACTACATAAGACGTGATCTTTTCCAATCGGCACACTGTATCCAGCACAGAATAATGGTATTCATATTATAATTCTCACTCATTGATCTGCATACTTCGTTACATAAACTCATTGTGACAGGCTGAACTGAACACAGAGAGCAGGTTTTAGAGTATAAAAATCATGAAAAAGAGATTTCCATATTGCTATTTTTATAGACGATGAATAATTGAATAAATCCTGTTTGTCAGTTTCCATGAAAAATGAAATCATTTGATGGATTAATCACCTATTAAGATGACGATTTGTTTTTTTCTTTTGTGTAATTACATCAGTGTTGTTACATCGTTGTAGAAACACTATTGACGTTGTAATGCGTTTGCCAGCTGTTTTTATGACGTACTTGTGCCTCTGCGCCTGTGCAACGCCAGGTCTTGATGTGTCCAACTTCGGCGGGGTTCGAGGGCATTAACCCGGGTTTACCGGGCGACTTGATCGAGGAGGACATTTTCGGGTCATGTGCTCCACGTGTTCGACTTTTCTTATTGAGGTTGTTCCAGTCTAGTTTTTGTCTCCTCCCCCCCCCCCCCCCAAACCCATTGAGTCCTGGGTTCATTCTGCTGCAGAGATATTCACCATGTCGCTATCAAATTGACAACTCCGAATTCTATCGTGCATCTTACATTGGAGAAAGATTAACGAAAACTGGAAAATTAGTGTACATTTTGCAAAATTAGGAAGAAATTTGCCAAAGTGAGAGAAAAATACTACATTTTAATCTATCACCCATATAGTATACTTGCATATCATAGTATACCTTACATAGTATACCCTTAAAAACATAATGTGCAAGGTACCACCTCTCGATAACACAGATTTAAAATGCTTTTAGTTGAACTACCGATATTTAAACAGACACGTCAAACATTCATGACCCCATACTACGTGCACAAATTTTCGCAGAACCCTTGCTTTGGTCTCGATGCGTTCTTTGAAGTTTCTTCAAAGCAGATTCGTCTTTAATAGCATCATTATTATGATTGACATCACATTGTGCTGTAGCTGCATGTGCTCAGATGACATTTTGACGAGACGGATAGGGGTCGTCTACAATAAATCAAAGCTCTTTAGTCAAGTCTGTATCACCACATTGCATGGGCGGCGCCGCGCCGAGACCATGGTACGTAGTGGCGTCATGACTATAACGAAGGCATGGGTTGATTTCACATGACAAGATGTCTCTCTGATGGACTAAGTGCGTCATACGTGTGCTACCAGCTCAATTGGAGGGGTTAAATGGGAGTGGGAGGGCAGGGGGTGAGAGGAAAGATGGAGGGGAGTGAAATGGTGGAAAGGGGTAATGATGAGTTAAGCGTTCAACGCAGGTGGAAACGAATTCCCGCGGTGCTGCCTCTTATCGATTTCCTTCTATTCTTGGATGGGTAAGAAAATATTTTCCTCGTATTACCCCAGTCCGCAGGAGTCAATATTTCCTATGTCTGCTTTCTTCAAACAAAATCATGTTCCAACCTACAGAGGGCGGCTGATGTAATGTGCTTTAAAGGTATAACACCCTGATCACTACTCATGTAGAATGGCATAATATTATCGAGAACAAGATATTATGGTGATAGTATGTGTACCTGAGATGGATTTAGATATGGTCAATTGCGTTCAACAAACTTTTTGCTAAACCCCTCCGGGAAAATGTGAGCATTTTTCTCTCGTATAATGAATTATCCGTCATTTCAATAAGTGTTTTGCATTGACTAGTCATGAATTGAATGGTGTTACGATATAAATCAAACAAACAAACATGTGCTCAATACCAATGCTGATGATTAGAAGGCAATGTTGAGTGAATCTCCCAAAAGTTCAAACAGACTTTTGTTTTAAATTACATTTTCCGAAGTAATCAGCATATCAATGTACAAAAATGTTGTGGGTATATCGTTTATGTAGATTTGATTACGAAAACAATAGTTAGTTGAAAAATAAACCATGGAATTAAAAAATTGCCTAGAGAAAACTCCCATCAAGGAACATGGAAAGGAAAAAATTCATTAGAAAGCCTGTGAAAGTATGCTCGTAGACTTTTTTGGGTATGTGTATGTGTGTGTGCGTGTGTGTGTGTGTGTGTGTGTGTGTGTGTGTGTGTGTGTGTGTGTGTGTGTGTGTGTGTGTGTGTGTGTGTGTGTGTGTGTGTGAAAGCGAGGAAATTGACTTGAATGTCTGACACGCATTCTACGGTTCTAAGATTCAAATGTCCTGACGTGAGCATTGTTGGTGAACCAACTTAAGAATATTTCATAATAATATTCATAATCACTGTCATTGTGAAGTTACTGAAGTGGAAACCTATGTGTCCGTGATGTCCGTCAAACATTTTCAAATAAAATAAGTTACTATTTTCTCTGTCTAAAAAAAATAAAGATAAAAAAATAAAACATTCCTTACAATATCCAGCACCAATAAACGTCAAAAACAAGGAGAATCGGACAATTCCATCTTAAGCTTTTTTTACAGTTTTGATTAAATCTAGTTTGATCAATATTTGACTTCAATAGTTCAGTCTGTTTTTAGGATCTTTAACACTTCGGAAGTAACAATGGCGTTCATTTTCATTTCCTTGGAGACGAATAGTTGATTAGTAATTGAAACTCGGAGGAAATTTCCAGGATTGCGTAGGCCTTGATATAATCATCTTCTTTTTTTAACCTTTGAATCAGACAGATATGATATTCTTAGAAACCCATAATCGGTACAGAATCCTGGAAAGGTTTCAGGGTTCACACGAATGTCAGTGACGCAAAACAGAACCTGATATACCAGCATCTTGAGCATGCTGGTTTACCATGCTGGTATTACGTGGCGACATTGGCGGAGTCTATTAAAAGTGAGCGGATATCAGGACATGTCTCAACATAACGCTTGTCTTGTCTGGAGCAAAGTTGCTGTTGAAGACCTAGTCGTGTGGATTCTTGGGTGACCTGATTCATTCGGTGCCCACGACGGGCGGGGTACGTTCGAAAACCTCGAATAGTTCCGGTCAACGAATGATTATGTGCATCGAATCGTACGTTCGACACCAGTCGAGATTCTTCGTCTGTGTGTCTACTTACGCAGAGATCAGTGATCAAGCTGTACACAATTCGTTACGGTGATTCCCGAATGTGTCCGAGCCGGGCCAGACTTTTCACTCCATGGTATCCCTACGCTACCGAGTCTCTGATTGCACTGTGCAAGGTTAAATGCCAGAGACTTCAGTGACGGCTGAAGTATAAGAGATACTGAATGAGGTGCACAAAACGTCAGATGTGCAGCTGTCAGAAATAAAAGTTATATGAAGGAAATTGCACGAAAACATAAGTGTATCGGTCAATTAATTGTCCCTTCCAGTAGCATGATGTTCATTCGCACTGCCCTTTTATCACCTGGACACTTGGCAATAATTCATCACATCACTTTATTTCACTTCTGTCATTTTAAATTGCATAATACATATGTGACCGTGCACCTCAAAACGAACATAAAGTCGCACACACTGATTTTGCGTGAGGACTGAAAATAAGTGAAATGGGTCAACCTAGCCGAACTTGACTTTTTCATATTTTCTGAAAGAGCGGGTCTTCTTTTACATCATGCTAAAATTTGGTATCATAAAACGGGCAGGAAAGTGTGTTTTTTTAGCAGTTTATCCCGAACATTTTTGGTAGAATAGTGTGATTATGTGTGTCTTTAGAATCCCTTTTTCATTTCTGAAAAACCTTGTCCACACTCTTCACTTTCAACTCTTAATAACTTTTGAAAGGATAATGCTACTGCTTTGAAAGTTGGCGTTGATTATGGACAGAGTGTGTTAATGAAGCATGCTTAATTGCACTTTAATCCAATAATCCCTTCATTGTTGTTACTCTGGTGGTTTACTTCCTGTTTTTTGTCCCATTCATCACACAGCCAGCACGGTTTGGTAAAGATTAAGCGCTTGAATAGACACTGTACTTCAGAGCCTCTTTTCTCAGTTCACACTTTTCCTGAGTTTGTGCTTTCTTTCCAATATTTAGATAGGTTAGGAGAGTCCAATTGATTTGAGTTATACATCATTTTAAAGCTTAAAGTCTGCTCTTTCAGAATATGGTCTTAACTAAAAATTCATGTCTGGCGACTTTTTGTTTGTTTTGAGGTGCAGAGTCACATATAATACATTTACAACATCTCACGTTACACCTCCGACACACCACTTCCATAAATATGTTTACCTCTGACATATTCAGACCATCTAATTTTCAAAGCTGAATTACTTTTGACAGTCATCCTGGATTAAAAAAAACAAAATTAATCCTGTTGAATTGCAATGATGGATCACGTCTTCGATTGTGAATTCTGTCAAAGCTTCCGTCCCCCCCCCCCCAAAAAAAAAAAAAAAAACCACGCACAACAAACTTTCCATAATTACCACTATCAATAACGAAATTGATAGTACAATATTTGTGACCCTGCATCATTAAACCTAAAAAGTCGCCAGACATGGGTTTTTAGTTATGGGCAGATTCTTAAAGAGCAGACTCTAAGCTTTAAAATGATGTATAAATCAATTCAAATGGACTCCTCTAACCAATCTATATTGGAAAGAAAGCACACACTCTGGAAAAGTGTGAACTGAGAAAATAGGCTCTGAAGTACAGGGTCTATTCATGCGCTTAATTTTTACCAAGACGTGCTAGCTGTGCAAAGAAAGTGACAAAACACAGGATGTAAACCACCCGAGCAACAACAATGAAGGGATTATCAGATTAGGCTGAAATTGAGCATGTTCTATTAACACATTCTGTCCATGATTAATGCCAACCTTCAAATCAGCAGTGTTATCCTTTCAAACGTTATTAGACTTGAAAGTGAAGAGTGTGCAAAGGATTTCACGAAATGAAAAGGGGCCTCTAAGACATACCTGATCATTCTAATCTCCCCCCCCCCAAAAAAAAAGGGTTGTAGAAAAACTGTTAAAGACACACTTTCTCATTCATGTTATGATCCCAAACTAAAGAATAATGTAGAAGAAGGATAGTTCTTTCAGAAAATATGAAAAACTCAAGATTGACTCAGTTGATCCATTTCACCTTTTTTGAGTCCTCACATAAAGAAAAATCAATAAAATTTTGTTCGTTTTGTGATGCACGGTCACATTTGTAGTGAAAGTAATAAGTTTATAACAATTCAAAGGATAAGCATGCAAATCAGTTAAGAAATAATTCAGAAGATGACAAACATTGATCGAATGAAAATAGTAACAACGCTTACAAAACAATGTAACTTTAATCGAAAAGACTGAGTTTATGAAAGAAGAGGTGAAAATTTTAACATTGTCGTTGAAACTAAACTAAGTTCAAGGAGCAGTTCATTTTTTTTACGCACAACGAAGAATGTGACGAAGAACAATTATAAGAACAATCGCCAAGAGCATACAAACGCCGGATCATTATTGAATGACTTAGAAAACAAGGGGTAAACTTAATATACTTTATATGCAACGTTTGGTATAAGTAAGCCGTCTACGTATCGTACGGCAGTTAAATGGTGACGATGACGGTATATCGGCGTGTATACACATTCAGGTAATCCAATTCGAGGAGAGCCTCGGCAATGATTGACAAGGAAGGTTGTCGATACTAACGATATACTATAGATGCATTTCCCATTAGGCTCTGAGAATTATCGCTTCCCAGTAACCAGTATACTTCAGCGGGCTGGTATACCGGAGATATTGAGAAGAGGGTGACATGATAAGGAAAATAATGGTTTTCGTTTGCCTGTTGTTGTTTTTTCTCTTGAGTTCGAGGAATCCTGACTACAGGAAGGTTAAGCAATATTAAAAACAGATAAGAATGTACATTTGATTGGTGTACAGAGTTTCCGGGGACCGTGTCGCATACATCCATGATACCTACATACATTTACATACATACCTACATGTTAGAGAAACCCACACACATAATTATTATGTATGAACACATAATATGATAATACACACAGACATACAAGATAGAAAGTGAGCAGCGTCATTAACGCACCTCAAAGATAAAAGAAGAAGAAGAAGAAGAAGAAGAAGAAGAAGAAGAAGAAGAAGAAGAAGAAGATGTGGATGAGGATGAGGATGATGATGATGATGATGATGATGATGATGATGATGATGAAAAGAAAGAAAAATGAGGAGAAGGAGGAGGAGAAGAAGAAGAAGCTGACTCTGTTTCATTTCAGCGACAGCTTCAAATCAATTAGTTCCACTTTATTTCCCGTCTCGAGTAACAATTACATGGGGAATCGTGCTCGCTGAAATCCTCTCACTCCGTGGTAAGTATAAAACCAAGGGTCTCCGGCGCAGACGACGATGTTATTAACCGACGGCCAGTAATGCGGAATGTCGCGAAATTGGCGGGGACGAAAAATTGTAGCATCACCTGCCACGTCTTACAGCCGGAATAAGGGGCTGAGGATTTGACCCAAAACTGTCCCGTGTTTTGACGTGTTTAAGAGCAGAGAGAAAGTGACGAATAGGTAGATGGAGCGAGAGATGGGGAGAGAGAAGGAGGAGAAACAGAAACTTTGACAGACAGACATTTAAAAAAAAATCAGAAGAAAAGAATGAGTGGGGTAGCATAGAAGGAGACACGTCCGTCTGAAAAAAAAAGAGCTAAGTGTGAAATATGTTATAGGTGAAGAAAGACATGTGGAAGTGGGAATGAGAGATATATATAAAGAAGGAGGAGAATAATATTCGAGAAACACATATAGATAGGGAGACAGTGTATATATAGAGAAAGGAGAATGTGTATTAAGGGCTGGGACGGAATTGAACGGGTGAGAGAGAGAGAGAGAGAGAGGGGGGGTGGGATGGGAGCACACCAATTTGATCTAGCAGGCAGCTGTCTTCTCTAAAGCCAGGCCGGGATAAGTACTACCCTGGATATGAAGTTAGAAAAGCTGCACGTACGGTTAACTGACGTGGAAAATAATGACAATTAAAAACGCGTCCTATTAAAAGACACTCACATATACACACTCACACACACACGCACACACACACACTCACACACACACTCACACACACACACACACACACACACACACACACACACACACACAGTAGAAACAAAGTAATTAAAAAAACTATCGCGCATTGATCTCCAGAGTTCGTGTTTGACGGAGAGAGGCACATTCACATTTATATCGCATCATTTTTGGTTTAAACAAACAGAGAAACATAACAAGGTTGTTTGAATCAGCTTTTGATTGAATGAGCTGCAGGAGATGGTGAATAATACTTCTGGATCTTGGGCATCGTTCCTCCTCTTAAAACGACATTCTCGTCCCGCCACTGCTATCGCGACCCACAACGTCCTGACGAGTCAGATGGCCAAATGGCCAGATGACTTGTGGGGAGTCACTAGTCTTGTATTGTCCGTACACATTGTCCCGTCACGACAGTAATCTCACTCCCCTCTGCTCTTTCTCCAATAGTCAATCCGGAGGACGACAGTGATACCGTCTTCTATATCCAGGGTAGCCTCTTCAGTGTTCTACCGCTCTACCAGACGGCCCTCCCGATATCATTATATACCCCACACTTGCCAAGTACCCATCTATATATACACCTGGGTTGAGTGTTATATTGAGAGCTAACTACCTTGTCAAAGAACATGGGTACTTGACGAGATGCGAACTTGGGGACTTCGATTGAAATTCAATAGTCTTATTCACTATTCCACAGTGGCTATTGATAATCGATCTCTCAATCAATCAATCAATCAATCAATCAATCAATCAATCAATCAATCAATCAATCAATCATTCATTCATTCATTCATTCATTCATTCAATCAATCAATCAATCAATCAATCAATCAACCAATCAATCAATTAATGAATCAGTAAGTCAATCATTCAATCAATCAATCAAACGAGTAAATAATCAACAGCAGCAAAGGCAGTGTAGACGCTAAACCGTTGAGATCTCTCCCTACTCCAAACGCGCATCGATTTGAACCGGATATTACAAGACAGCATCCACTTCTTTCGGTGTCCAGCCGATCTCAAATGTCCAGATGACACTGGCTAATGAGGTCAGAGTGAGGGTCATTCTCTTTGAATAATATCTGGCTGATGTCCCCGTTCGTGACCTCCACCGGGTGATCACTGTCAAATAGGCGCAGATTCATTCGCACAATGATGATGGAAGAACACCAGGGGGACATTTGAATAGAGTAATCCTTAAGTGTCTGTGAGAAACTAACCTCATGGGTCCCGTCTGGGACCCTTTGGGATCTGGGAATAATGTAGACACCGATTTAAATCATGATTGTTGAACAAAATTTAACACTGATATCATTATTCTGCTTAAGTGCGATGCAACAGGGGAAAGGGTCGAAACGTAAACAATGTTTTAATCATTGTTTTTCTTTTTTGTCTAATAGTCTCATTACTACGTGATTTGTTTTTACTTAAAAGTAAAATGTAATTTATTAAAAGATGGACTCAAAATTCATCTTCCACCTTAATTTTCTTGAAATGTTACGGATAGGGTCTACCAAGACACTTGTCTGGCAAACGCGATTTGCCAAGGTGATAAGTTGTTTGGGAGTATTTTGAAATCAAAAGTTTAAGATAACTTAGATCAGGGTACCCGAGTTACGAAACAACCACGATCGGATGTGTTCTCAGGTTGTTATACTGTCGGCTTACATTTGTGGCTATCAACGTCGCGTTTTCGTCGTTACTGAAAACTGAAAACGTGCTATATCACAGCATTATAACACACTTTTCTATTTTCATAGGCCGAATGTATCCTTTTAAGAGCAAAAATCGACAGTTTCTGCATGTAGGCATTTGGATTACGTTGTATACCTTTAATCCCGCCTCAATGCGCGCGTGTTGCAGGATGTGACAGAAGAATGTATTACAACAATTACCCGCCTCATTATTCATGTAATGGGCCTTGTAGTTTAAAGAGTGTAGTAATTGCTTTATAGTGTTTGTGCAGCACGCAGTTATAGCCTTCGAGTTGTCATTAATGTCAGTCTCAAATTCACCTGCCGCTTTTCTAGATAGGGACAGACCTGGAGACAAATGCTTCACTTATCCATTATTGTCGCGACAACGTCGTTAAGTGTATTTTTCGTTAATTGTTTGATTGACAACTTTACCCGTATTGGGGTTTGTTTTCCTACAATTGCGCTTAATGTCGACGTCCAATGATGACGTGTTCGGGGTACTTTCTCGTCATTCTGGACGGTTGGACATTCTCAGCAACTAGCCCGTCATCTACTCTTTCAATTGTCCTCTGGTAGAGCAGTGGCAATACTGAAGAGGCTACCCTGAATCACGAAGACCTTATTATTATCATTTAGCAATATATATGGGACACGTCAGCATTACATATAGTGTCCATGTGATAGGAGAAACTGCAGAAACGGAGAGAAATGAATAGGAAAATATGTATGTGTGAAATTACGCTGCGTGATAACACGATTTCAGTTGCGTACAGACGAAATTGTAAAATATAACCTAAAAGGTGCTCTGGCAGTATATTGCAATCTGAGAGCATACCCGATTGTGGTTACTACGTGATGTTTTTCATTCGATTACATACATCCGGCCACAGCTAGTTAGCTGCATGCGATTCAATGCTACCCGCTAGGGACCGATTCGATTATCATGTACTATATGATAGCAGCGTCTTACATACTCACTGCCGACAGAGAGGGCTCTTCAGGAATAAAAGTCGGGTAAAACGACTTTTTCTATTTTGACACGTTTAATCTCAAAATACCCCATATCACCCCCATTATCTCTGCAAATTGCATCAGCCAGACAAGTTTCTCGGTAAAGCCTCTCTATCACCAATCTCAAATGGTGGAAGGTTAATTATGAGCCCTTCTGATATCTATGTTTTAACTATCGAAAGCTAAGTCCTCTTATAAGTTTATGTTTATTCCCTTACGTTATTTTTTCTATCACCTACGTCATTGTAAAAAATTACAACTGCCTTAATTACTCTATCTATTTGAAAAAACAAACGAATCCATACATATTCTATCCAAAGCAATTTTATTTGTTGACATTATCCAGTTGACACAGAGTCCTGAGCATGATCGAAAAGGAGTATGATTCCTGTGGTCGCTGCACAGTATCAACCACCCACTCTACTTCAATCGTTGTATTTGTCATGGTTCGCAAACTGTTGGGATTGTCATTCTGACTCTGACTTTTAGAAATGAACTACTAATGCATGATGATTCAGAGATTTCATCAAATACACTAAGACTGTTTAACCAATAAAAGTTATGTATTGTTGCGTGTATGCACTTATTTATTCATATTCTTTATGAATTTTGAGTAATGCCCTTTTTTTTTGGAAATGAATGAATGAATCAGCCCTATTAAAGAAATAGAGAAATATTCTACTTCACTTGCTCTAACTTGGCTGCCCTCGACGGTTGGT